>NC_074668.1:75261716-75561716 GCF_029448725.1 Salvelinus fontinalis
AGCACCAACCCTACCTCTGGTCTGGTCTCAGTCCAGCACCAACCCTACCTCTGGTCTGGTCTCAGTCGAGCACCAACCCTACCTCTGGTCTGGTCTCAGTCCATCTCCAGCACCAACCCTACCTCTGGTCTGGTCTCAGTCCAGCACCAACTCTACCTCTGGTCTGGTCTCAGTCCAGCACCAACCCTACCTCTGGTCTGGTCTCAGTCCATCTCCAGCACCAACCCTACCCTATCCCTGGTCTGGTCTCAGTGTAGCACCAACCCTACCTCTGGTCTGGTCTCAGTCGAGCACCAACCCTACCTCTGGTCTGGTCTCAGTCCAGCACCAACCCTACCTCTGGTCTGGTCTCAGTCCCTCTCCAGCACCAACCCTAACCTATCCCTGGTCTGGTCTCAGTGTAGCACCAACCCTACCTCTGGTCTGGTCTCAGTCCATCACCAACCCTGCCTCTGGTCTGGTCTCAGTCCAGCACCAACTCTACCCTACCTCTGGTCTGGTCTCAGTCCATCCCCAGCACCAACCCTACACAATCCCCAGCAACAACCCTACCCAACCCCTGGTCTGGTCTCAGTCCAGCTCCAGCACCAACCCTACCCTAACCCTGGTCTGGTCTCAGTCCATCCCCAGCACCAACCCTACACAATCCCCAGCAACAACCCTACCCAACCCCTGGTCTGGTCTCAGTCCAGCTCCAGCACCAACCCTACCCTAACCCTGGTCTAGTTTGATCCCAGTCCAGCCCCAGTCTCAGCCCCAGTCTCAGTCTCAGTAGTAGTGATGACAGCCCATTGGGTATGGGGGTTGAACGTGGCTCGTGGCAGTTGATTAATTGCTCGCCTCGCTCTCTCTTCTCCTTCTTGTTCCTACTCTGGTGTTTCCAGGGTGGAAAGCTCTGAATGGCTCTGGTACCGGAGCAGATAAACCACAACAGTATTATTGTTGGCCTACAGGAGGCGCCAGCACAGCCGAGGCACGGGTCTACAGGGAAGCCCGGGGGAGGAACAGCAACGAGCCCCACATCAAGAGACCCATGAACGCCTTCATGGTGTGGGCCAAAGATGAGCGCCGCAAGATCCTCCAAGCCTTCCCAGACATGCACAACTCCAACATCAGCAAGATCCTGGGTAAGCCTTTCTTCTTTCTCTCTCTCTCTTCCAGCCATACCTCTCTCCTTCATCCAGCCATTACAGAGTCTGTTACAGTCTGTTAGCCTTCCTGTGTTAGATTATGTTTAAAAAAAAATCTGACCACGTTGGAAGGAACAGGATCGGATTTGGTCAGAAAGTCAGGAAACTGGCATGAAAAAAATATATATATTTTTTTTTATAGGTTTGTTGAGACTAGCGTTCTTAGGGTTGTCAATGAGAATTTTGTTGCTGAAAAAATAGTCCTTATAGACTTGATGCAATCAGTTTATTATTAAATTATGTTGTAGGCTTTCGTTAAAATTAAATGTTCCCTATTAAGCACAATGAATTAATAGGAAAGCCCAAAAGCGTCTTCCCTTTTGAAAAGTATGGTGTAGTGTAATCCTCCTCAACAGCCCCCCCCTCCTCTCTCTCTCTCTCTCTCTCCCACAAATCTCCCCTCAGCTGGGTATAAACACTAGGCTGTTTGGCTGTTGGCAATAGTGATAAACGTGTAGTGTTTAAACCACTATGTTAACAACAAGAAGAAACAGAACCCCATTCATGAAACAGTGGAACACTGTGGAGGCAAATTGCCTGTCGGACAGAATCTAACACGTTACTGTTCGTGACGGGAGCCCCAACGGTCTGGCGGTCCAGAGCTGAAATCTACAGTCGTTCATTGATATGTCGAAAATATTTGTTCTCCGTATAAAAAAGTCAGGTTTTTCCAACTGCACATTTTATTCAGACAGGGTATAACTTAAAACCTTTGTAACAGTTTTTATCTTAATGACTTTTAAGCTCATTTAGGTGTGTTTAATTAATCTAGTGTGCTCTGTGCCAGCTGAAGCCCACTGTGGTTAATACCTGTCTATGTGGACATAAACATTTGTAGCCTGGTACCAGTGGGAGTGGGGGGTGAGGCGAAGGGAGGCGGGGGGTGGCATGTTGTCTGATTCGCCACAGTGGCTCAATCAGCCCTGGCTTACAGATGGATTTACCGCCATGTCACTGCCGTCAGTGTTTGTCATGAAAAATGACAGTGGTTAAATGGGTCTCGTCCCCACTGCACTGAGAGTCAATAGATCACAGCTTTTAAAAGTGGCATCACCCAGGCAGGAGCAGGAGCAGGACACACTAGAGATCAGCTAGAGACTATTTACAGGCCTGGTGTAGTTTCTGTTAACTCACCCACAGCCCAGCCACTGGCTTTATGGGTTTACATGGTTACTACAGAGACCACATAATAATATACTGTATCCACAATGGAAACTCCTATTTGCATTGATATATCTATTGATTCTTATTAACTAATTATTCCTAAGTCCTTTTTACACCTCTGTAGTGAAAATGTACGTTCAAAGTGTATGTTTTACTGATATCTGTGTGTGTGTGTTGTGTTACAGGCTCTCGCTGGAAGTCTATGACCAACCAGGAGAAACAGCCGTTCTATGAGGAGCAGGCCCGTCTCAGTAAGATCCACCTGGAGAAGTACCCCAACTACAAGTACAAGCCCCGGCCCAAGAGGACCTGCATCATCGACGGGAAGAAGCTCCGCATCGGCGAGTACAAGCAGATGATGCGCTCGCGACGGCAAGAGATGAGGCAGTTCTTCACTGTGGGGTAGGTGCACAGTGAAGAACGCCAGGCTTAGAGCACAGGCGCGACACACACACACGTAGACACACAGCTAAATGACTATTCTGAAATCAGTTGGCTTTTTGCCTGAGAACAGACTCTCTCTTCACTGTGCTTACACTAAAGATTGTTGTAGTGTGTCTGTAACTTGTCACACTAAGGCCCTGACCTTCGAATCAACCCAATTCATCAACCTGTTAAATCATGTATGTTATACAGCCCTCAGAATAGATGAATAATGTTTGAACTAGTTTCCCTTTTCCGTAAAAAAAAAACGTGTTCTTTTTTTCTCCACGTGTAGTGATGACGGTGGTGATAGTTCGTCGTACGCAATTTCCAACCGATTTGCGGAGCATTAATGAAACCCCAAGTCAAACACATTTCCTCATCCACCTTACTGTCAAGTGTTTTTTAATAGTAGTGATTTATCAATTTGAGACAATAGCGGACTGCAATAGCAGAGAAAGAGATGCCTACATTATTACAGGATATAAAGCATAATTATAGATTTACAGAGGCCTGGAGGACAGCTGTCTGGAGCTTAACTTCCTCATTTACTGCGTGTGGTCAGTAAGGAGAAGGCTTTCCAGGTGTGCCCTCATCACCCGTAAGCTATACGATCACTGGAGTATCAATCACTGCTAAAACACCAGATGAGAGAGAGAGAGCGCACTAACCACCAATGGGCTTTATGTTACCAATAAACTGGGTGCCGTTTCAGAACGACTCAGAACGGTGCTGTCTGGACAACTGTTCTCCCAAATAATTTTCACAGAACCATTGGCTGAGAACACACCTCTGTGGAGAACAGTTAATCCAGCTAGCTCTCTCAGTTTAAGTGCTGAAGTGGAGGTGTCTTTAGGGTTGACTCGAGCAGCACACACACTGTCAGCATTCTTTCCATTTGCTCATCCCATGTGATTCTAATTGTTTTCCTTTATACATATTGAAGTAAAGCCTTTTTCCATCTAAAAAATAACACAGAACTGATATTGTTAAGAGAATTAAGTCTGGATTATAATGATGAAACAGGAACAAACTTGTCTAATAGTCTCTCTCTCTGTTCTTCGTTTTCTCCCTACAGGCAACAACCGCAAATCCCCATCAGCACCAGCGCCGGCGTGGTCTACCCTGGGGCCATAACCATGGCAACAACCACACCCTCCCCTCACATGACGTCGGAGTGCTCCAGCGCCTCAGCAAGCCCGGAGCCGGCCATTCCCGTCATCCAGAGCACCTACAACATGAAGATAGAGCCCAGTGCCATGTTAACCAACGACCCCATCATCAACGGAGAGGTAGATGAGATGGACATGTACGAGGACTTTGACGAGGAGCCCAAATCGGACTACAGCAGTGAGACTGAGACACTGGAGCCCATCGTCAGCGCCAACTGAGGCCTCTCAACACCCGAGCCGAGACATACACACATTCATACTGGAGAACCATCCCCAGGGCGGAAGACTGACTGAAGGAGGAGAAACAGAAGAACAAAAAAATACAGAACAAAAAGAAATGGTTCTGTTGATGCATCATTTAGGAGCCTGCATGCATATGTGGCTCCGTCAGAATCAACAGCTAAAGGTCTTAAATATTTCTTACAGTGTGTGAAGCCGTTTGGTTTTGTTAGTTTTGTTTTTTGTTTTTTGTTATCTCATCGTTTATTTTTTGTGTTTTGTTCATGGACATTTACACAATTAGGTTATTGCCCATACAACTTTGGATGACAGGACTTGAAATGTAACGTTTGATATGAACCCATAATTCTTACAGTCTTACTTTTTTTCTTATGATATACATATTATTTTTTTCTCTTCAGTTAAATGCTTTTAATAGATTTCATTACTGTTTTTGATGGGAGTTATATATTCTCACTCAGGTATGCTGTGCCAGCCAACAGCTTGTGAATGTTTTAAATAGGAATTTATTTGAAACTATTTAGAAAACAAAATATTTGGAAATTCATATTAACTAAAAACAAACAAACAGAACAATTCCACAATTCTGGGACATAATCAGACTCCCTTATTATTAATTGTATTAGTATTATTATTATAATAATTATTATTGGTATTATTAACATACTGTACAATTTTGTGCAGATGTGCCAAACGTTTCAAGGTTTTTTTCTCTTAAATAATTTGTTTGAGTCTCGAGGGAGAGACTCGAGTCTTAGACAATCTCTTAATATCTTAGTGCGGCTTCAAAATCCAGTTTCTTTATATAACTTCTATATTGAAACACTCAGGAATCTGGAGCCAGTGTGCTGTATCTAGGGCAGGAACAGGAAGTGATGCAATAGCTTCAGATGTGGTTGTTCATAATGGCAGCTGTTCTCCATGGAGACCAATGCGGTGACCAACAGGCCCTTCTCTCCCTGTCCCTCTCCAGCTCATGTCACCAGCCCAGTCTCACACAGATCACTATAACACTCCCCTCACACTCTCTGCTCATTCTTCAACTCAGTCTTACCAAGTTCTTAATCAGAGTGATTGTAATCAGGCCAGAATTCCAAGGGGCCAAAGGCATCCAATCTGTGGGATTGGAAAGGCAGCAAAAGGCAGCTTTGGGGGCATTATAATCACAAATTGCTGTTTTACAATGTGTAGCTACAGTACATTCGGTTAAATACTTTAGCCCCTACTGGGGTGGCAAGTTTTAAAGTCTTTGGTCTTAACATTATTATTTTTATTTTTTTAAATCTTAAGTATTTTTTCGACATTGTAAATCTTAAATTGACACGAGAAGGTCTTAAAGCAGAGTTAACTACTGCAGCAGTCTTAAGAGAAGAGGCAGTGTCTGAGGGAATAACATTGTGTTTTTATTAAAGGAGGGTTACAGACAAAGTATTACATTCTAACGAGTCATATGAAACACACCAGTATTCCATAAACCACACCAGATCTGAGATGGTGATTCTCTACATTCATGCACTTAGATATTAACACGTACTACTTCATTTTTCAACTAAGTTAATATTTTATATTGAACAAAATGTTTGTTGCTTTATAATGGCCAGTTGCCTATTTTACATAAAGTTAAACATAAGTATTTTAGAGCAATTGAAATTGCACTTCTGTATTTTATTTACATACAGACAATGAGTATGAAATATAACACAATCAATCAGCTCTTAATCTTGTGACAATCAGTCACAAACTGAAAGTCCTTTACCTCTTGAATGGTTATTTTACCAGTTGAACAGATCCCAGGTTGTTAGCTATGGAGAAACAGCTAGAGGTGGCCAGCAGTCAAGGCCTTACTGTCCATAATACAGCCCTCCTACAGGCCAGAAGGACTAAGTGCCTCCCTCTCTGCCCTGCCCCTGCCCTGTCCCGACCCCTTCCCATGGCAACCCCCACACCCAGGGGGTGCCATCTGGCTCAGAGTGGCAGGCAGCGCTAGGCTGGGGAGAGGAGAGAGGGGGAACAATAAGGACGGGGCACGTAGCACTTATTGTGCTCTCCATCAAAGTGCAGGCAGTGAGGCCTCCACCCTGGCTCCCGCCCTGGCCCAGCCACTATGCGCTGGCGAGCAGATGGAACAAGTACATCAAGCTGTGGGGGATTATTAAAATGACTGACGAGTGGGTATCATCTCAAATGCAGCATTATTAATGCATGAGCCCGGCTATTCTCCTCCCGTGCCCTTGAACCTGTCCATTTCAGACCAAGCCCAGAGGTTTAAAATGATCTAAATGGCTGGTCACCAGCGCTGGCTGTCTGCATGGCCAGGACTCCCTCCTACTGCTGGTCACTGCATTACTCTCCCAGGTCTAATTGATACAGATGGCTCTTTAGTACTTTAAATCTTTCTCGACCCATTCAGAGCTGGCTTTTATTGTGTTGTGTCCACGTTTGAAGCATTTATCTTAAGTCTTAGAAGTTTTTAAGCACCTCATTATTAATTTCCATTTCAGTTTCTTTTTCTTTTTTTGGTTGGTTGGTTTCTTTGTTGCTATTGTTGTTTTAAGGTACAATGCTTTTTTCTAGGATTTCCTCCCATACACAAACCTAAACGGATTTCCCTCCAGGTCAACATGTCTAGGTTTTTAAGCTGTTACTTCTGTTTGCTGGTTGATTGGTAGATTTGTACGTGATTTGTACATATTTCTATGTCCATGCCAAACCAATTCAGTGGGCTGGTAGTTAAAAAAGGACTGTTGATAGGACTGAAACTTGACTGCGCTTGTATAACAACAAAAAAATACAAAAAAACTAAGAACTTATATCTCGCAAGGAGACAATGTTTCATAAGTGTTATAAGCACTGGATATAAATTGTATTTTTATCAATTCTGACTAATGTGAAGCTGTTGTACCAGAAAAAAACCTGAATGAACAAAAGTCACGACGACTTGGACTCGTGGGCTCGTTCTCACTGTTACCAGATTTGAATAATTTTTCAGTCTACTTGTTTTGTTTATTTATGCAAAGACATGTGTAGTGAATGAACACTTTGTCTAAGCTCCAGGGCCACCAAGGGGAGAGAGACAGCGCGCGAGAGAGACTGAGCAGTAAACTCAACAGAAGGCTTGCATAGTAACTGGTTAGCTGAGAAACACCGGATTTCAGACACGCATTTTATTGGTCACATATGTTTTGTTTTGTATATTGTATTTGAAGCTATATAGTGAGTATAGACATTTTATTGTATTTATTAGCCACTGTTGGCTCTAAAATTGTCAGTAGAACATAATGAAAGGACAATCAGAGAGAAAAAAAATACGTTTCATCAATTGGAGCTTCATTTTTCAGTAAATTCACCATTTCATTATAGATTTTATTGTAAATACAACATAGGAAATAGAATTATATTGTTGTTCATAAGTACTGAGTGAAGTATAAGTTATGTATTTGACTGTTCTTTTTTTCTTCGTTTTTTACATCAGTGTATGTTGATCCGTGTTCTTAAAACTGACAGGTCACTGTACGTCATGTAGATTCGGATTATTTCTCCCAGTTGAAGAGAGCAGTATTGGACGGTTGAAGAGAGCAGTATTGGACGGTTGAGAGAGCAGTATTGGACGGTTGAGAGAGCAGTATTGGACGGTTGAAGAGAGCAGTATTGGACAGAGCTGTAGCTGAGATAGACAGACAGGCCCCTTCTTGCTAGCGTTTCAATGACCTCCCTCAGACAATTCAAGGAGCCAATCAAAACCCAAGCTGTACTCCTTAGCCTTAGACATTAAGGACAAACATTCTTTTTATAAATAGCTTCATTTGTATCTAATTACATGCACAGTCTGTAAAAATAAAGTACTCTGTATCTTTCATAGGGACAGTGGTAAAATTCATCTGAACAACAAGCAGTTAAGATGTATATGTTTTTATTATACAACTTGCGTTTGCAATCATGACTCAATCCTAGCGACATACCTTATCACTTGTGTTTTGTGTTTTTCACAGCCCTCAGTGGTTATACTGTTATGTGCCAAATTTGAACGGAGGGGTTGACAGTAGCATAAATGAATAGCTACATTTTAATTGCACATCTGCATGCATTTGTTACATTTAAAATTAGAATGACCCAAGAGGATTTTATTCATTGGCAATTTTACACAAGTTCTTGGGGAGCTGAAATTGAAGGGAGTGTGCAAATATTTATTAGTTTTAACGTGGCACAATGCAGAGCCACTCGTGTGTATTCTAGGCCTATACTCTTTTTGTCCTTTTCTATGTGTTGCTGACCTTTTTAAAGGCAGCCCATCCAGCCATCAGCAAAGTGTAGTCATGACCTTTTCTATGTGTTGCTGACCTTTTTAAAGGCAGCCCATCCAGCCATCAGCAAAGTGTAGTCATGACCTTTTCTATGAATCCATCTGTCTCTCAGCTATGTAAATGCGAACAAGATTCAACAACTGAAGACTAAGCTTGTATGCTGTTTCAATAACTTAACTTAAATGTAATGATTTTTTCTGTCATTGAACTTTGTGATGTATATGGTGGGAATGTTCTCTGTGTTCATGTAATTAGCACAATTCACTGACATGCTGGACTGACATGCTAGCTGCTGTTCAGGAGTGTAACATTTGCTGTTGGGGACAACTTATACAGTTGTCAATGGTACTTTGCTTTCTAGATTCATTTTTTGTCTCTCAAGCAACACTGTGTGTGGCTCTTCTGTCGCTGGGGCTGTTGCTGTTTTGAAACCGCTGGCAGACTGATACAGTTTTCTGCATAGAAATCTATTTCTTGGCAGGTACCTAGGGCAGGGCAGGTATTGTTTGGGCGTAACTAGAGAAAATGAAATAGTGTCTGTTGCTGCTTTGAAAAAAGTTTTAATTCTGAAAATGTAAATAGTTTATCATAATATCTTGTACAGTCCAGTGTAAAGTTTTTAATTGAACTTAAAAAAGGTTGCCATCACATTTGTGTTCACTTTCTTCTTCATACAGTACAAAAGGACAGCTACTTGCTGAGGATATTATTGTTAAATTAAAAAAGGAAAAGGTACTAAAATATTTTATTTTGCTTGGCTTCAAAATGTAAACCAGCAAGTCTTTGGTTTCCATGTGCAGTATTGACGTGAGGTAAACTTAAGGTGAAATAATTCTACAGTGGTATGTATTGGAGACCAGTCTCCTCTGTGTTGGTAGTATTAATACACTATATCAAATAAAATACACCAGATGACTGACACATTTGGGTGTATCTAGGCACCTTAGTAATGTGTGCAAATATCTAGGTTGTGTTCCCCACAGGATGCATTCAGGCATATTGTAATGTAACATCATCTTTCTATATGTACTCAATCCATTGATGTAACAAGGCAGGAGTGGGTTGTATAACTGCCTGTTTAAGCTCATTTACCTCAAGAGTTTCCTCCTTTTGCGTAAAAGAGTAAGAAATTGTGTGACAAAGTCTCACCATCACTCCCATATTTTGTACTGCTGTTGACACTTACAAATTAAAGAGACATTTTGTTTTAAGATCCGAGTCTCTATTTTGTTGTTGTTGTTGTGCGTTGATTGTCCATTGATTTCTCATGCAAAAACTACATTGATTTCTCATGATACATTTCAACATTTTATTTTCTACTGCAGTGTAGGATTGCATTTTTTAAGGACAATTATTTATCTAAGGTGGCCCATAAATCATAGTTTATCATTAGAATGAGTGCCACTAACTGATTTTTACATTAACTAATGGTAGAGATTACATTACAGTATGGTGTCCATTTTCGGACATCCTCAACCTCGTGCCTAAAATATCATATGTTACTCAAACAAACAATACAGTACATTTATTTTTATTACCTTTCGTCTCAAGACAATGATGTTGTTTTCTGAAACCCTGGGGCATCCCAGCCCTCCTGCCCAATGAGAAGAGACCATTAGGGAGACAGAGAAAGCATGCAGTAAAGGTGTGTAGAGGACCTGTGACCTATCGCGCAGGTAGACGTTCAGAGGGCAAGGCCCAGTGTGTGTGCTCCTGCAGCCAGACACAGACAGGTTTATGTGCCAAGCAGGGCCAGAGGAAAGGTCAGGCAGAGAGCGATCAACTCAGACGACGTGTGGTCATTCATCTCCTTGGATCCCTGCCATCCATGGCTCATCATCATCTTGCTAGGCCTAGGGTCGAGGGTAACAAGATGGAGTCATTTGTAGACAAGGTTTCAGGAAACAACAACCTTTCAGAGGTGTTTGATTCCAAGACAATTAACAACACTGTGGTCTTATAATTCTTTTGAGATTAGGTTTTTGATATACACTACAGTTGTCATAGTTTCATGTGGATATACACATGCAGTCATTTCTCTGCTGCCATAAACAGTCCCTCTTTCCATTCACAAAAAAACTATTTGCATTTATGGTGAGTGATATATCAGGGCTGTAAATAAAACGCATATCCATGGTGTATATGGTTCAGCAGGGAGGAAAGCTGCTTTTCCTTTCTTCAAACTTCTGTTTGCTGGAGTAAAAAAATATCTAAAAGTAAAGGTTCTGGAACAGGAGCCATTTCCAAACATTTTGGAAAACCATTTAAGTGTCTTTTGTTCTCTTCATCAATCTTTTTTTTTGTCTTTTACCAGTGTGCTGCCTGTGAGCTGTCTTCCTGAGAGCGTAAAAGCCCCAGTTTAACTGCGGCATGTATAATAGACGCCTCTGTCAGCTCTCTCCAGCAAAAGTGCCCAGCGGTAGATGGAAAATTAGACATATACGGCTGCACAATAAATCTTATAGTAATTCTCCAAGCTTGCATTACGAATAATGGCCAGGAGAAAGGCCTGTGCTTTGTGTATTTCTCTTTAAGTTACTGTGCATGGGTGTGTGGGCGTACAACATTAAAATGATACTGGGCCTGTGACATTTTCATCTTGAGTGAAAGACAATAATTCTCATTTCCTTTGGCCCATATTTTTTTTATCTTCGATGTGCCATACTTTTTTTCTTCGCTTGCCAGATGGGAGAAGGGGGTCGGGAGGAGGGGGTGTATGGAGACTAATGCCACTGCCTGTAAGTGGCCTGTTTAGATGAACTGTCACAGTGTTACTACAAATGTAGTTGTTTGGGCTGCAGATAATAATTAATACAGTGTTGCTTCTGCTGCACACTGGCAGGACTGCAATTTCACCACTCCGATGACTAAACATTGTAGAGGGGAGGCGTCTGGAACAATATTTTACTGTTCTGGAGTCCCTGTCTACCCTTGCGCTCCACGGCATGGCCACTGAGCCCAGTGAATCAGTCAGAGAGCGCCGGCTCCCCAAGCACAGCTGCTATTTATCTGATTTTCTCATTAGACTTGACTCATGACTTTATTGTAGGCCGACTGCCTTTGGCAGAGCTACTGCAATGCTGAAGTATTACTCTCTCTCTCTCTGAGCAGTTTGAGTGCTGCTCTCCCTGGCGATCTGCAGGTACTTCAATCTATGTATGGTTTTACTCTGTCAATCTGACTATTAAAGTAGAATATTTCATGGATTTCATTCTAAAATTCATTTCAATACTTTTGGGAAAGAGACACACTGATGAACCAGATACCCAATAGATATACACTGAGTGTTCAAAACATTAAGAACACCTGTTCTTTCCGTGACATAGACTGACCAGGTGAATCCAGGTGAAAGCTACGATCCTTAATTGATGTAACTTGTTAAATCCACTTCAATCAGTGTAGATAAAGGGAGACAGGTTAAATAATATTTTTTAAGCTTTGAGCCAATTGAGACATGGATTGTGTATTTGTGCCATTCAGAAGACAAAAGATTTAAGTGCCTTTGAACGGGGTATGGTAGTAGGTGCCAGGCGCACCGGTTTGTGTCAACAACTGCAACACTGCTGGGTTTTTCACTCTCAACAGTTTCCTGTGTGTATCAAGAATGGTCCACCACCCAAAGGACATCCAGCCAACTTGACACAACTGTGGGAAGCATTGGAGTCAACATGGGCCAGCATCCCTGTGGAATGCTATCGACACCATGAAGAGTCCATGCCCCAATCAAATGAGGCTGTTCTGAGGGCAAAAAGGGGGGTGCAACTCAATATTAGGAAGGAGTTCCTAACGTTTGTTATAGTCAGTGTACATTTTACGAAGAAGGAGCTGCCAGGTATTGCCAATATTAACAATGTTGAGAAAACCCAAGAAGATGACCCCGCTCATTATTATTACTATTGAGATATGATATGTCTTTGTAAATTTGTGGTGTCAGTTCATATTTCTTTGTACATATTAATACATTCTGTAGATAAGAAGAATTCCCTCAGAACTTTGACTTGGCTTCCCTCTCTGAGTTATCGGACATGCATACACATGTAAGGACGGCCCAGGCCCTCAGCCATTTTTTAATCCTTGGAGGTGAAGGACTTAAGAAATCTTGCTAATTTCACAGATGGTTTAAAATAGATTAGTGTGGAGTAGCAGCTCCCGGAGATGGGCCGACCCACCAGGCTCCCTGTTCAGCTGCCAAAACTCTGCACCGCCGACACTCGCAAGTGCCTTCCAAAAGTCCTGCAAGGTTAAACTCAAACTTTAGCATCCTAATGCACCACCTGACTAGTGATTTACTGTGTCACACCTCTATTGAGCTCTCTCACATTCTCTCTGTCTTGAAGACGTACGATGAACTTCCTATGTCTGACTGATACGTGCCTCTCTTATTTGAGAGCTTTATAATGCAGTAGACTTGCCAATTCCAGTTGCAATTCGTTTTTTCTAGCTTCCCATTGGCATGGGTTGCCAGCTGTTGTATATGGCAGAACATGGACAAATTCCTCTGAGTATCCCAGGCTGTGGTTCAGTTTCCCCTACACAGTAAGAAATCATTATCATCTTGTGTTCGTTCTTTGTTTCTTTTTACATTTTCTGGCCTTAGTTACTTTCAGAAGCCTTTTCCAGATTGTTTAGATTGTGTACAGATCCAGAGTTCTGAGTTCTTGTGCTTGGGAAATAGAACCCCTCCCTCATTTTCTATCAAAACAATGGCTGCAAGCACAAAGGTCCTCACATTGAAATGAATGAACTCACTTGGCTGAGAAAGGCTATCTTTAATTGTATAACTTGTGTCCTGCCCCATCAATCGTTTGACACAATGTGTCTGAGAGCCAAGTCTCTATAAGGGAGAATGGAGAGTCTGCATGGTGTGCTGTGCTGGGTAGGCCAAGCCCGCTGATAGAGCCGGGCCATGTCCGAGAAGGCAAGACACAACTCTGGCTAGGCTCAAAGGGCCCAGCTTGGAGTTAATGTGGGAACACAATGGGTCTGGGTGAAAAACTCGACATGGTTTTGTTGGACTTGTCATTCCTCAGTGCATTGCTGTGAGGAAAGCCTAGGAACCATCTGAATGTTGTTTGTGCTTTTTTTAATGAGCCATATTTGGGCCAGCTTTCACAAGGCCTTTGTGAGGAGGCTTTAACAATGGAAAGACGCTTTGAGAAGTGACACACACTATGGCTGCGGCCAGACCTTCTTGGACCTGCCTCATCAGGAGGTTGTCTCCAGAAGGCTGACATCATGACACAACGGGACACAAGCTGTTTCCAGCAGCTATCAAAGAGATAATGTATCAACAATTCACAACATTTTATATGAAAATTCTTTAAAACACTGATGTAAAACATGGTACTAGCATGACACTGATCTGAGGGAGTGTTGGGAACAACTTCCAAATTCCTTGAGAGACAAAAACTCTGGACTTATTTAAAAGGAGTGCAAGATAGAAGTTGTAGGGGCATCCATTTTCAAAGAGTAAGAAAAAATAGTGGGTGTGCTTGTGTGGATTAGTCTGCCTTTATGTTTACTTAGTTGTGACTATATCATTTGACATTGCAAATATGTTTGTGTTTTTCTGTGTAAAATCTGACTTTCCGAGCACGGTTGTTGGGCACATTGGTTTGCTAAATGAACTTTTGAAAAATCCACATGGGACAATATTTCAGAAAATGTAATTTTACATACTGTTTCACATCATTGCATCTCCTCAGTGTATTTATCTCTCAAAGCATTTGACTGCATTTCTTTGGGGAAGAATGAATACGTAATGGATATTTTAAAGCATCTCCGGTCCCTCTGCATTTTGAAGAATTTAACAAAATAAAGGTTCCTATGTTGGCATGTGTTATTATCTCAAAGCCATCATTCAGCTCTCTCATGCACATGTCAATTACTCAACCACACCTTTATGAATATGTAAATGTAGGCAGAATGCTTCATTAATTAGTAATTCATGCATTTTTCACGAGCCCAATACATTGCCAATGTAGACTGATGAATTAACAGCGAGAACTCTGAAAAAGGAAGGTTTTCAGTGGTTCTGAGCAAAATCTGTTATTTGTGTTTGTCAATGTAGAGCAGGGAAAAACATCAGTATCATTCATGTACTACTGTGGAGCTTGTGTTTGGTTATCCATGGATCTCTGGTGCATGATATGCCTTGGGGGTTTTGGCAGTGTCTCTCTCAATGTAGAAATGTTGGTAAAAATTATTTCAATTTTGCCATTGCCTTCTGAACTGTATCTCATCCTGGGGGAAGCAGCACTGGTGCCATGGTTACTGCTCAGGACCAGGAGGGCTCAGTACATGTATCCCCAACCTGGACTTGGGCGTAGATGTAACATAGTAAATGCAAATCTGGGACACTCCGATTAGTATGATATGTTACATTTCATATGTTATGTATTAATTTGTTGATGTCCATCATCCACTTCGTATGATATGTTTTACCAATTACAATTCGTACAATATGTTATGAATTTGCAAAACTTGTGAAATGTTACGAATTCCAATTTGTTGTGGCTAGCGTTAGCTAGGTGTCTAATGTTAGCTAGGGGTTAGGGTTAAGGTTAAGGTTAGGGTTAAGGTTAAAGTTAGGGATAGGAGTTAGGTTAAAGGGTTAAGGTTAGGGAAAGGGCTATCTAACATGCTAAGTAGTTGCAAAGTAGTTCAAAAGTAGTAAGTAGTTTCAAAAATGCTGAAGTTGTCCGTGATGAGATTCGAACACGCAACCTTTGGGTTGCTAGACATCCACCCTACTTTCGTTTTTGTCTTAAGTGTTAAGTGACCTTCTGTCTTACCTAACCATACCAAACCTAACATATCTGACTAATTTGAGTGTCCCAGATTTACCTTTATTATGTTACATTTAGTCTATGAGACCAGGCTGAATTAATAAGCTTAGATGGACATGGGGGCCTGATCCTAGATCAGGACTCCCACTCTGAGTTGTTTTATGAATCCGGGCCCAGGGTTGTCCTCATAGGGGGATGAACCACAGACGGAAGCCTGGGACAGCGAGGACTAGGGAAAACAGTATGACTTCTGAATACTGGCACAGTGATAGGGACCCTTGAGAACTCTTTGGCACCAACCTTGCAACCCTCAGCAGTGCACTGGCATATTGTCATTAACTGAAAACCTGCCCCTTTCCCGCCTATGTTCTTTGAAGTCAAGCTTGAGATCTATGACTGAAATGTGTTGATCCAATATAGTAAAGAAAGAAAATGCGAATGTAGTTGCATGAAATTATTGCAAAATAATGTGTGATTGTGGATATCAAATCTGTCTTTTTGTTTTATCTGTAAAGAAAAGTATTGTATTATGATTATGCCAGGGATCCAACCATCTTTAACATAACTTAGTCTACTGAAACTTAGACCCATAATGTAGTATGCTAACAAAATACAAAGGGAGATAACTGGGCGGCAGGTAGCCTAGTAGCTGAGGAACGCTCCACTTCTTTCTCTTATATCGAGGCGGAGCTGAGTTTTGATAACTGGACACAGGAATTGCTAGCAACAACATTGAGTCACCATGAGTCGATTCATGTAAAAATGTAATTCTGAAAATGCTTACCTGTACCTACCTATGTTTGTCCTGTACTGCTGCGATCCTTCCACAGGGTGCTGAAATAAAAACTTGAAGTGAATATAACCACCGACTTTTTCTTTATTTGTGTTGCTCAACTCAGTGTGAATGTGCATGTGACAATTGAATCAGTGTTGTTGTTGCTAGCAAATCTAGAGTTGAGCGTTCCTCAGCTAGCTGAACGTTTGGCCAATAATCGAAAGGTCACTGGTTCAAATCCCCTAGCTGACAAGGTGAACAATTGGCCTATGTGCCTTTGAGCAAGACACTTACCCCTAATTGCTGCAGGGTTGCTGATGAATGGCCGCCCCTGCCCCTGCCTCCCTGCCTGTATGTGAGTTTCCAATTCACATACAGTATTAATGTGTATTAATATGTGCACGTGTGAAATAGCACAAATATAAGCACCCACCAAATTATTATTATTACTGATAACACTAGAGAGGGATCTATTACTGTAAACAAGTGCGTATTATAAACATGTTGGCATGCTCACTCAACCTGCACAGCTGAGGCAGTGAATATTACAGCACCTCAGAAGCATCTGGTCCACACATTAACATTCACTCCATCCACAGAGAAAGTGTGTGTGTGTGTGTGTGTGTGTGTGTGTGTGTGTGTGTGTGCGTGCGTGCGTGCGTGCGTGCGTGTGTGTGTATGAAAGACTGTGTGTTGTGTCTCTGTGTGATTGTGTGTGTGTGTGTGTGTGTGAATGCTTGTCTTTTAAGTCCTTGTAAGCTGTAATATATTCATTAGATAGACCCACTTGATCTTATTTGTCTTTGATAATCACTTGAATTAAACAGACTGTGTTGGGTGTTTGCTTTGGGGACCCCTGTACTAGCAGCACTATGAATGGAGACATGGTCTTGTTGACCTGCGTTGACTCCAGGTCTGTTTGGCTGAGTGGATTTTAGATGAACCTCCCTATTAAATCATGAGGCTTTTCTGGAGTAGATGGAGGAGACAGTGGAGGATATACTATGGCAGCAGCGCATGTTGGCTAGCGTACATTCCAGGCACCATGAATTTAACATGAAAGCTACAGACAAGCACACTGGGATGTTGCCTTTCCTGTAGGGGATTCCAGTCTGCTACCTCTTGGATGCAGCCACTTTGTTCCTGCCTCCCCATTGGCCCAGGCATACAGTATATTTATGTAAATGGTAGAGGGGCTCCTTAGCTGTAAACATGAGTATACTCAGAGGAGAGGGTGTCAGGGGACCTCTGGAGCAGGAAATATGGGGTGGCGGGCGGGGGGTTAAAAGAAACAAACAAATGTGCTATCATGATAATGTATAACACTTTACAATTCAAAAGTGCATGCATTAAATCATTACGCTGGATTATTTTAATAAAACTGTATTCGTTTTGAATAATGGGGCGAGTGGGGTTTTGTGCTGTCAGATTTAAATGCAGTGCTTTCTCACAGGGCTTTCTCTGAGATATGGGCCTGTGAGTTGAACTTGGCATGGATGTGGGGAACACACATGAGCAAATGTGTTCCAAGCGATGGCTAGAAAAAAGGTCAGCAACAACCTACACCATGAAGTCCTTTGTTTGCATTGATCATCATGATTATTTCAGTTATATGTGTGTTGGAAGCTACACTGATGTATGTTTGGGTGCATGTCATGTGTTGGTTGATGAGAGTCTCCTCTCTCAATAGCAGATTCAGGATGGGTATGAAAACATTTCCATCTGCAGTGGTTTCTTTTATCAGCTGCCTCCATTGGCGCTGAAATATAGCTGTATACTGATGGTGTTGAGAGACAGAAAACATGCAGACTTATCCAAGTGCCATGTTATGGCTGAAGCTTTGACTGGTCTTGCTGCAAAGGTTTATGACATCTGATTCTGTAGCATCTCCTCCATGCTTTTGGGGACTTTCTCCTCTCTGAAGACATGGTGGAGCTGATGAGAAACTGATCTATGATTAAAAGACGGAGCCAGAGGAATTAACATTGTCTCCCCTCTGCAAATTCAACACATTCTGTATTCCATAGAAAAATGATATTCCAGAAAGCTTGTCAAGCATTCTGATTATCACTATGCAATCACACAAATGCAAGTGATATTAAATATTCATCCATCTAGTTCCTTGAGGAATAATGGTGATGGAAAAATCTTGGAAGTTGTTTTCAATTTTTTTATGATTATTTTAACAAAGCTAAAAAGCTGTGCTGGAAATGAGAAAATCTTCATGCAGAAAGAAAGAGCTATGTTTGGTGGATAAAGGATGATAACCGTAGAGGTGCGTCTCATACATTTAGTAAAACCATTTCTCTATTTCTCTCCCTCCGCTCTCATCTCAGACTCCATCTAAAGAGATTGACACACTAATAAACTGATGTTAATTAGACATACTTTGATATTCTCCATCCTGCTCCCCTCCATTTTACCATTCTGGATCTGGTGGCTTATTAAATCATTTGCTGCTCTTGGGTGATCTCCTTTTGAAACTCGGCCTGACCCTCCGGGCACAATTTATTTTTTATTTCAAAAATTATTTTTACCAGCAAATTTTGCATTAGTTCAAGAGAATTATAAATCATTATTACACAGGCAGACACTTCAAACATTTTGTTTAAAAGCTTTCTGCTCGATGAGGCATCAAAGGAGATGTTGGGACTGATGACTGTTACACTGGCATGTATCCATTAATTAACACACTGAAGTTGGCATGATAATATTGCGAACATGCCCCATTAACTACAAGACAGTGTGATTGTATTAAAAACCTTTGTTACAACAAGGAGGAGGTGCCCTATAAGGATTATATCAGGAAATGCCAAAGCCTCACACAGAGCAGGGGCAGCACAAGCGATCAACAGGGAATATGTGTGTAGCCTAGCCTGCTGTCTGATCTGTGAACTTCATGAAGGTATTTTAATAGGCCTAATTGGCTTCTAGCTACAAATCATTACTGAGATAATACCATGAAGGTAACACTTGATTACAGGCTATTACTTTTGATTGTCTGTTCACCCATATACAATTGGCATGCTCTTGATGCTGGCATATGTTTTATATCAGTAAAAGTGAAAA
Source organism: Salvelinus fontinalis (assembly GCF_029448725.1). NCBI lineage: Eukaryota > Metazoa > Chordata > Actinopteri > Salmoniformes > Salmonidae > Salvelinus > Salvelinus fontinalis. Next base: position 75,280,839 of record NC_074668.1, read on the forward strand.
TGTACTTTCAAGCAGAAAATAAATTATTTACAAGAAGCGCATCAGACTGAATTTACACAGGAACACAGGATTCACTCTGATTTTCTCAAGGGTAACACTTAACTTCTTCTGCTGGTCTTGACACTGTGGGTTATTGAAGGATCCTGATTTGAAAGCAAGGGAAAGCTGAATGTCTCACTGAAAAGATATTCAGACTTCCTTTTGTCTTATTCAAATCTAAAACAACCTAATTGCATTATTTGTTGCGATTTTTATTCTAAATGCAGGTGCAAAAATCATGAGAAGCACACTGACTATAAACAGAGCTTAATTAAGAATTCCCATTCAGTAACTGATGTTAAAGCCTTCGCGTTGGTAGTATAGGTACGTTTTCATTCTCCTCCCTTAATTAGATATCACATATTCTACAAAAGATGTATACCTTGGAGGCAGAGCCCCAGCCTTGATCAGTGTAATTGTGTGACTCTGGAGTTGTGAATAAAGACTTTGTAAGCGCCCATGGCACAGCCAGTGGAACAAAAACACTGGTCCCAACATCAATTAGGATGGTACCATTAGCATGGCTTTGTTTCCCAGTCCCATTGAGCCGCAGATCAAAATACAGTCAGGCAGTTTAATTACCCTCCACCCAGGGGTGGCCAAGCCTTCTGATTCATCCTGCTTCTTTAATTCTAATATGTCACATTGTAGTAAGCCGGCCTATCTTTATACATGAAGAGCTCAGAGAGAATGTCCAGAATATTTGCCGTAGTGGTAATGTCCCGAGTGCAATTACAATTCATTTAGATTTGCAGGCTGTACTGAAAACACACAATTCATTCCAACATCCAATATGTGATCATTTCTATGATGGTAAAAAAGAAAGTCCATAATTTAAGATATTAGTCCAAGTAGCCCATCAATCCACATAGAGTACTAATAACCAGTTGGTAAAAGTAATTGTTTTTTAAATGTGAGGAGCCATTAGATAAAGTTATCCGTTAACAACCTATTGGCGAGAGTGTGTGAGCACAGACATAGCCCTGAACGGATGGACTCAATGAAGGGAAAACTAGTTAGGAGAAGTTCATCTTTAATCGGGCATTGCACTTAGTCTTAGGGGGTTCTGACCCCTTACAGTATGTACCAGATCAAGAGTGTCATATATTACCATTGACAGTGTGGTGAAACTAACTATAAAATATGAACAATAATAATAACATCTGCCGTGTCAGCTAAAAAGGGGTCTGGAAAAATGTCCCACTGTATAATAAATGTTGAGAGTAGGGCTTCACATTTTACAGGGTTATGGGCATTCTTAAATTATGATGTCCGGCTGCAGCGTGTTTTGGATATGTAATTGAAGGTAGACAAGGACGTAAAAGAAGAATTTTAGATTATATTGAAAAATATGAATTGATCAGTTTATTGGTTTTGCTGTTAAGTGCATTTCATTTGAAGAGCTGGTAGCTACAGTATCTCCATTGTGTTTTTTTGCTGAATAGACATAAAAGCATCTGTAGATCTAAAAATGATTCTGACTCTTTATATAAAAATGACCCAGCTGTGGAAAAATTACTTGAATAAAATGTTGCAATCATTTTATGACTTTAATTCAGAGGATAAATGAAATAGGAGCTCTGAATATCTAAGGTGTCAGTACTTTTTAAAACTCATTCTCGCTTCTGGAATCCTTTCCGCTAAACCAAACACTGCAATCTGTTTGGTATTAAGACTCTGTTTTTCAAGTAGTCTACTAAATTGTAATGCCATTTTGCCAGAGCTTTTTCTTTTCAGTCCCACTGCAGAGAGAGGATGTAATGGTGTGTGGTTGAAATATTCCTCCATTGGAACTGTTGTTATCATCAGGGTTTATTCAGATCTACTCTCCCTCTCCCAGGCCAGGCACAGACATAGCAAAGCTATCATTACAGCTGAACCTTCACAAGGCATGACTTGGAGGTTTCACCAAGTCCACAATGACGTCATTCACTGGCCATACAGTATTATCTTTGGAGGACTATCACGTTTGACTTATTGCATTTGTAAAAAAGAATGTTAAACGTTTTTTTCATTTGATCAATAGTCAGCTCTTATTATTAGTACAAACAATAACACTTTATTTAGTGTCAGAAAAAATATATACTTCATCACCTCAGTCTTTTAACACATTGTCAACATTTCTGTGTACCTCTAGCTGTCCAATACTTCCCAGGAAAATACAAATTTGCCTTTGACAAAACAGTAAAGCCGAATGGCTACAATCTCAGCTCATGAAAAGGCTGTACATTAGACCCCTTTCAAATCAAGCCAGCTTGCAACTGGTCTTATTTTGCTACTGAGTCGATTTTCCCCTTAAAATAACCCTCTTAAGGTTTTATGATGGCTCTTTATTGTTGCGGCTTTAAGCTGCCTGGTCAAATAAGGAAACAATTACAGGATGTTGGCCTGGAAATTGGTTCAATTTGCCAAATAGATTTATCTTCATTCTCATTGCAGATGAAAACATTCAGAGATTTTTGCCAGTTTATTAATCAGAAACATACCATACAATAAATTCAATATTATAAAGGGTATAATTATAATTTGGTTTAATTTTTCAAATGACTGTCAGCCAGGCCTGGAAACAATTAGGTCAATTATCTAGATATTTCTTTGTTACTCACTTAATTAAATCTCAAATGTCAAACTGAATAGCAGAGAAACAGAGAGCAGTAGCCTTTTTCTTTCATATTCTATAACCACGGATTTGATCAATAAAGTATTTTCCATGTCTGGTATGGAGGAGAAAAATTATACGTTTTCTAATCTGTGGTGAGTCTATCAAAAGGCAGTCAATCAACCTAGAAGACATACATTGTCTATTCATAGAGAAAATATATTCCCTTTCTGTACGTTACATTTCTTTTTCACCCATACATTTGCATGAAGATGAGTAAAGTACAGTAGCTAAACTATTTGAAGTTTGTCGTCACTGGCATTGATCAGCGAAGCCTCACCTACAGTACATGACTTGTCAAAGGAGGTACGAACTATTAGAACTAAATGACTAGGATAAGTCTTTAAGCTTCAGGCAGGAGAGTCTTGAAAACAATCTCTGTGCCTGTGAACTCCTGAGCCAGGATCTGATTTAAAAAGAGATGAATGTACATGGCTTTGGCATGTTGCCATGCTGCCATTGCTTTCAGTGAGAGAGGGTGATGGAGGGATTTGTCTAATAACCGTTATTAAGAGTTTTAACTAATGCCTCTGCAGAAGTGATTTATTTTGGATAGAAAAGCAATGGTGAGGTAAAATATATGTCATTTACGGTTAGATACTAATGATGAAAAACAAGATGAGAGAGTTGGTATTTCAGTAGGATACGCTTGGTATTAGTTACAGATAGTCTGTGGACCAAAGACCAAAAATATATATTCAAGAGATGCACCAAAATGTGAAATGGTGACTTTTTACATTGGATAAAATTAGAGAGTCAGAGCTAGAAAATGCTATATCATTCACTACAGTTGAGGAACAACGGGACAGTAATTCTGCTTTGAAAGTTGATCAACTTGGAAAATCACTTTTGAGAAAATGGCCCTTGAATATTTTGGTACACATACTGGAGCGCTTTTCTTTGTCTACACCCATTCAGCATCATTCTACTGAAATGGTTACTTGCATAGTGGAGTCTTTTGTTTAGACATGTAGCTATCTAGCTAGCTATACAATTAACCATAATCCCAACTCATAACGTTACTGCCCTGCATGAATATGCAGATAGCTAACCAACCTAGATCAATGTTAGCTAGCTAAAATGAAGCTTTAACTAGCTATGCAAATGGGCCTGAGATACACATAGTATTACTACACAGATCATACATGTAACGGTAGATAGCTAGCCAGCCAGCTAGCTTTAGCTAGCTAACAGTACACTTTAACTTGAAATGAAAATGACAAAATTAGAAACGTGTAATATCTGAAAATGTAGCTAGCTAGACTTTCTTACCCGTATACGTGGATGGACGCTTCTCCCTCTCTGTCACAGATGGCATGAATGGTTGCCATTAGTTTGAAGATGTAATCCGGAGACAGGTATTTTATACAACAGCCCTCTTTTTGACTCCGTCTGCATATTTGCAATCAAACGCCAGAATTTACTCCATCTCCTCATAGCCATTAAACTCAGTAACTGTTTTAAAGTCACCATTGCCCTCATGGTGAAATCCCTGAGCAGTTTCCTTCCTCTCCAGCAACTGAGTTAGTTAGGGAGGATGCCTGTATCTTTGTAGTGACTGGGTGTATTGATACACCATCCAAAGTGTATTTAATAACCTCACCATACTCAAAGGGATATTCAATGGTGCCCTTCTTTGCGAGGCATTGGAAAACCTCTTTGGTCTTTGTGGTTGAATCTGTGTTTGAAATTCACTGCTCGGTTAAGGGACCTTACAGATAATTGTATGTGTAGGGCAAAGAGATGAGGTAGTCCATGCAACAAGCAAATGTTTTCTCCTGAACTTATTTAGGTTTGCCATAACAAAGTGGTTGAATACCTATTGACTTAAGACATTTCAGCTTTTCCTTTTTAATTAATTTGTAAAACTTTCAAAAAACATAAATCCACTTTGACATTATGGGGTATTGTATGTAGCCCAGTGACAATTGTTTTGTAATTTAATACATTTTCAATTCAGGCTGAAACACAACAAAATGTGTAAAAAGTCAAGGGATGTAAATACTTTCTGAAGGCCCTGTACTTCACAACTCTCATTTACTTCACAACTCTCATTTACTTCACAACTCTCATTTATATCACAACTCTCATTTACTTCACAACTCTCATTTACTTCACAACTCTCATTCATATCACAACTCTCATTTACTTCACAACTCTCATTTATATCACAACTCTCATTCATATCACAATTCTCATTTACTTCACAACTCTCATTTATATCACAACTCTCATTTACTTCACAACTCTCATTTATATCACAACTCTCATTTACTTCACAACTCTCATTTACTTCACAACTCTCATTTACTTCACAACTCTCATTTATATCACAACTCTCATTTACTTCACAACTCTCATTTACTTCACAACTCTCATTCATATCACAACTCTCATTTACTTCACAACTCTCATTTATATCACAACTCTCATTCATATCACAATTCTCATTTACTTCACAACTCTCATTTATATCACAACTCTCATTTACTTCACAACTCTCATTTATATCACAACTCTCATTTACTTCACAACTCTCATTTATATCACAACTCTCATTTATATCACAACTCTCATTTACTTCACAACTGTCATTTATATCACAACTCTCATTTACTTCACAACTGTCATTTACTTCACAACTCTCATTTACTTCACAACTGTCATTTACTTCACAACTGTCATTTACTTCACAACGGTTATTTACTTCACAAAGGTTATTTACTTCACCATTGTCATTTATTTTGACAAACAAATACAGAACAGTACACATGTGTAACACTTTACGTTTGGTTAACATTTTAAGTTTTCTTTTACATCGATATTGTGTTTATTGTGGCATAGGTAATATTGTTTGGTATACTGTAGGTCAATGTCACCCTAGATTTAGAAGTGTGTGGTATTCCTTGGAACATTTAACAAAGAATGTATACTTTTGCAATGTTCTTCTCCAAAATGCACAATCTATCTTACAAGTGAACAAACAGAAACTCCTGCAAGGGAAGAGAAAGATAATATTATATTATTCCACACACTCCCTCTAGAGTGTATTGTCACTTACATTTGGCTTTCATTGTGTGTTTGCCCCAGGCGCCAGCCTGTATGGGAGCCAACAGTGATTTGGTTTATAGAGATCATATGGCAAGGAACCGAGCCTTGCTGAAGCAGATTTTATGTATTTCCTATGATTTGAGGCTGGGTTTTTTCTTTCCCGATGTGGAACAGACACCCCTACAGCACGTGCACTGGGCCGAGGATGAGCGATGGAGCGGGCCAATTAAACTACAATATACGCACTGTTTTCACACGTCTCGGGATGCATTTCCTATCAGGAGGAACGGGGGCTCTGAAAAGGATCCAAATGTGGGCAGGAAACCACACAGAGTGAAGGTTGCTTTTGTTATTAACAATTAATGTAACAGGCCGCAACTGGGATCAGCTGCAGGGAAAGGGAGGGCTCTATCAGGATCCCTGACATGAAAAAGAGAAGACGACTGAGGGAGAAGTTTAGTCGACAGCAAGATCGCAGAAACAGTGTAACAGCAATATAGCCTAAAAGCTTTTCTATTTCAGAGGGTGGTTGGAGTGAATGAGAAGAGTTCCTTATTTTTTTTAAATAAAGTATTTTTGGCTAAGTTTGATCAGATCACACAGGACTGTCTGCTGGTCATGCCCCCTCTCACCCCCCTTCTCCCATACGCAGTGCCACTCTTCATTAATGTGACCAAAATGTCATCAACTAGTTTAATACCCCTTAATATCACTGTATCATTTACATTCCCTAGCATACTGGAAATGAGTCCCAGCTGGGGAGTTTGGAAACCCAAAGAGAGAGAGAGAAAGGGAGAGAGAGAGAGAGAGAGAGAGAGAGAGAGAGAGAGAGAGAGAGAGACAGAGAGATAGAGAGAGAGAGAGAGAGAGAGAGAGACAGAGCGAGACAGAGAGAGAGAGAAAGAGAGAGAGAGAGAGAGAGAGAGAGAGACAGACAGACAGACAGACAGACAGACAGACAGACAAAGTTAGAGCGAGAGAGCGAGAGAGAGGGAGAGAGAGAGCGAGAGAGAGGGAGAGAGAGAGTGAGAGAGAGAGAGAGAGAGAGAGAGAGAGAGAGAGAGAGAGAGAGAGAGAGAGATAAAAGGGGTGAAGGGGAGGGGAGGGGATTGACAGGCTATTTAGATGTGCTACTTCACTTTGCATTAGAGTGTACAATATCAGACATGGGGAGCCAAAGTGAGGCCAGATTTCAGGCGGTGCTGGTCAGGCCTGGAGCGACGGATCACTTACCTCAGGAAATCAAAGTCAATGGTAGAGGATTTGACCTGGAGTGGAGCCCAGCTCCCCGGCAGAAAAAAGTGTGGAACCTGGAGAAAAGAAAGAGAGACTCATTGAGAAAATCCATTAATGCTTGAGAAGCCAACAAGCATGAAAGGAGATGTCTTGTTAAATCGGTTGCTTGATAAAGCAGGTCTTTGGCTTGGTGAGATCGCTCAGAGTCAGAGCCTCCGACCGGGTACATCAGACAGAGAGAGGACCTTATTGATACAGGGAGATGTTTAGAGAGTCACCACTGGCTATACAGACCAGAACATCTTCTCTGTGTATAATGTAGAGAAAAAGTTCTGGGTAGAAACCTGCTGCCAGTGTTTCAGTGTTTCTGACTCCCTGCAGACTTCTAGACTTCAGCCTCCAACCAGAACACCATGCTGCCCTTTTTCTCTACATGATACACCGAGAAGATGTTCTGGTCTGTATAGCCAGTGGTGACTCTCTAAACATCTCCCTGTATCAATAAGGTCCTCTCTCTGTCTGATGTCCTCCGGTCGGAGGCTCTGACTCTGAGCGATCTTTTTCTCTCTCTCTCTCTGTCTCCTATGATCCCACTTCACTTCAGTCAGACACTCAATCCTTGGCTGCTTTACCTCTGGGTTTTGCTCACTGTTTAAATCTTTGCCCTGGGTAGTGAAAAACAAGTTACATTTGACAGGAAATGTTGTTTCTTAAAGTGACTTTTCGCAGGTTATTTTCTTAACAATTTAAGTATTTCAGCACCTTTCACAAGCCAGTCAAGTACAGGTGTATCTACTGATAGCTAGGGTAACATAATAACCTTAAAGCTAGAATTCTAAGTTGCTACATCAATTTTTTTTACTTAATAATTCATAATATATACCCCTTTATTCTTGAAGAATATAACTTAGAAATGCCTCATGAGCTTAGTTAACTGTCTTACTGTAACGATTCTCGTCTGGTGAAGGAGAAAAGGACCAAAATGCAGCGAGGTAAGTGTTCATCATAATTTAATTGAAACTGAACACTACACAAAAATAACAACGAGGAGAAAACGAAGCAGTTCTGCAAGGTGAACAGACACTAAAACAGAAAATAAACACCCACAACCAAAATGGGGAAAACAGGCTACCTAAGTATGATTCTCAATCAGAGACAATGATCGACAGCTGCCTCTGATTGAGAACCATACCAGGCCAAACACAGAAATACAATAACATAGAAAAAAGAACATAGACTACCCACCCCAACTCACGCCCTGACCAACCTAACACAAAGACATAAAAAAGGAAGTAAGGTTAGAACGTGACACTTAACCCATCTGAACCAAAATATACGCTTTTTTTACTACAATGTTTGTAAACATTCTATAGCCTCAAAACATGGTTTAAACTATACTTTTGATATACATTTACATTTACATTTACATTTAAGTCATTTAGCAGACGCTCTTATCCAGAGCGACTTACAAATTGGTGCATTCACCTTATGATATCCAGTGGAACAACCACTTTACAATAGTGCATCTAACTCTTTTAAGGGGGGGGGGGGGGGGGGGTAGAAGGATTACTTTATCCTATCCTAGGTATTCCTTAAAGAGGTGGGGTTTCAGGTGTCTCCGGAAGGTGGTGATTGACTCCGCTGACCTGGCGTCGTGAGGGAGTTTGTTCCACCATTGGGGTGCCAGAGCAGCGAACAGTTTTGACTGGGCTGAGTGGGAACTGTACTTCCTCAGAGGTAGGGAGGCGAGCAGGCCAGAGGTGGATGAACGCAGTGCCCTTGTTTGGGTGTAGGGCCTGATCAGAGCCTGAAGGTACGGAGGTGCCGTTCCCCTCACAGCTCCGTAGGCAAGCACCATGGTCTTGTAGCGGATGCGAGCTTCAACTGGAAGCCAGTGGAGAGAGCGGAGGAGCGGGGTGACGTGAGAGAACTTGGGAAAGTTGAACAACAGACGGGCTGCGGCGTTCTGGATGAGTTGTAGGGGTCTAATGGCACAGGCAGGGAGCCCAGCCAACAGCGAGTTGCAGTAATCCAGACGGGAGATGACAAGTGCCTGGATTAGGACCTGCGCCGCTTCCTGCGTGAGGCAGGGTCGTACTCTGCGAATGTTGTAGAGCATGAACCTACAGGAACGGGTCACCCGTTATAATGGGTCATCAGTTCTTTGGGCAGCTAATTGGGCAGATTTGATGCCACTCAAGACTGTTTTGCGTGGCTGATTGGGCTCCACGATGAATCGATAAGCCGGCGACCAGTGCACTGGTGTTGTATCGAGGTACCACTGAGGTATTTATTAGGTAGACCTATCTAGTACCAGAGTCTCTCTCCTGTCCGGAGCAGCCAGAGTCTCCCTCCTGTCGGCCCCCACCCCTTTTGCCTCCATAACAAACTGAATTCTTCGGGGCATGGACACGTTGCTCAGTTGGTATCAAGGGACCTAACGTGTGCCAGGAAGCATCCCTACACCATTACATCATACCCACCAGCCTGTACTGTTGACACCAGGCATGATGGGCCCATGGACTCACTCGCTGCTTACACCAAATCCTGACTCTGCTATCAGCATGCCACAACAGGAACCATAATTTGTTAGACCAGGTGATGTTTTTCCACTCCTCAATTGTCCAGTGTTGGTGATTGCGCACCCACTGAAGCCGCTTTTTCTTGGTTGTAGCTGATAAGAGTGGAACCCGGGGTGATCGTCTATTGCAATGGTACATCTGTGACAAGGACTGCCGAGTTGTGCGTTCTGAGATGCCGTTCTGCACACCACTGTTGTACTGCGACACTATTTGCCTGTTAGCGTGCACGATTCTTGCCGTTCTCCTTAGACCTCTCATCAAGGAGTTGTTTTCGCGCACAGGACTACCGCTGACTGGATGTTTTTGTTTGTCACACGATTCTCGATTAACCCTAGACACAGTCGTGCGTGAAAAGCCCAGAAGGCTGGCCGTTTCTGAGATACTGGAACCAGCACACCTGGCACCGACGATCATATCAAACTCAAAGTTGCTTAGGTCACTTGTTTTGCCCATTCTAACGTCCAATCGAACAGTACCTGGATGCCTTGATGCCTGTCTGCCTGCTTTATATAGCAAGCTAAGGCCACGTGACTCACTGTCTGTAGGAGTGAACCATTTTTTGTGTGTACCTAATAAACTGGCCACTGAGTGTATATGCTGAGTGTATGTGCTTCTTACTGGGCAGCTGTATCACAGTCGTGTCGCTGACGGTAGCTAACTTGGCAACCGCAACAACCAATGGGCGAACTCTGCCGGGTTCACGCTGGGCCAAAAAAGTATCCCAGTGGCAGAAATCTGGATATAATGACGAGATGCACATTCATGCTTTCACCCTAACAATGGGAGTCATTGGGAAGGCAGAAGACAGGCTTAGGTCCAAATTAAGCCCATAGAAACGCATTGGACAGATTTTGGAAACCTCTCGCTTTGCCTCTTCCTCTCTGAGTAGTCACCGCCTGCTTCGGCGAAATGGCTGCGAATTGTACACCGCTGAAGTTGGTCTCCACCACCTAGCTCACCCAGCAAAGCTGCTCAATTAACAAAGGAATGTTTGGTGGGAAAGAGGGGCCGAGCACTGAGAGTTATACAGTACTGATTATAGCCATCTAAATTGGAGGTGTGAATTGCAGGCTATTAGCCTACCAAGTGCCATGTGCTCAGGTGCTAAAAGCCACATTAGCCTAGACATAAAAAAACATGTTTCAAAGTTGATACATGTGCATCCAGCTGAGTCAACTTATTTATAAATAAACTGTATTACATTAAATAAAACATTGAAAAATGTTGAGACTACAGGTTACCTGCTATGTTAAACAACTGCAGTAATGATTGCTTTGGTTGTCAACAGCCTTGTGGCTATTGTAGTATTTTGACCTTAGAAAAACAGGGACCTCTAAAGTAGTCCCAGGTGAGGCAGGCAGCATGCCGGGGGGGGGGGGGGGGGGGGGGGGGGGGGCAACTCCGCAGGCGCCCTACCTAGTCAGTCTGGCACACGACTATTATTTCCTCAGTTGATCCACAATCAAAACAATGGAGTGTTCGTCTGTCTGTCCAGCCACTGATGGCTGTTCCCACAAAACTTCATGCCACTCTCTCTTAGAGGATTTGAAAGACTTTTCAGCGCACAATATTCAATTGCTTAAAGGCTGCAATCTGTTTGAGGCAAGCAGTGCTCAGTTGAAAGATGCTCTGAGCATAAACCGATTTGAATCGTATGATGGGGAATTGTCTATGCATCACTGAATACATTGAGATCTGTTGACTGTACGGCTGTGTTTGGTTGTCATTATCTAAGTTTGCATTGACCTCAGTGGAGGCTGCTGAGGGGAGGATGGCTCATAATAATGGCTGGAACGGAGCACATGGAATGGTATCAAACACATGGAAACCATGTGTTTGATGTATTTGATACCATTCCACTAATTCTGTTCCAGCCATTACCTCGAGCTCGTCCTCCCCAATTAAGGTTCCACCAACCTCCTGTGATTGACCTTCAGTATGTTGACCTTCTATGTGTTTGTGGTTTTGAGAGATGTGTTTTGGCACTGTCTCCATTGGGCCAAGGTGAGAAGCATCAGGTACGTTCCACCTGCGGTACGACCATTGACCCCTTAATCGTCTTGGCTATCCTAAGCTGCTGCATCCCCCATTAGATTTGTTTTTAATGCGCTGTGATTTTTCTTCCCTCCAAAGCTGCTCTTTTTATCTTCTTCCTGCTGTGTGGATGAAACCCCAGTGTAGCCAAGGCAAGCCTCAAATCCCTCATATCCGGACAAGTAGGCAAATACAGCTCAATCAGCCACTGCAAAAAAACAGTTTACCTCTGCTGAATTTAGACTAAGGCAAAATGTTGTTTGTAGACAAACCATTAGAGGAATTTTCTGCTTCTGATTACTTTTACTGCTTTTTTTTTAGCTTTGAAATCAATTAGTTATTTTCTTATATGGTTATTTCTCCCTCAGAGGATCTGACTTCTTTCAGATATTGTGTTGTGTTGTCGTTCTGCGATTTTCATGGTCCTTACACCTGATTTATATAAATGTAATCATATGCATCTTTGATTCTGTTTTTGGTCTGCTGATATGATCACTATTGATAATGAAATAATGGCTATAATGAGATAAACCACATCTGAATCAACAGCGTGACATTGACCTGAATGTAGAATGTGATCAGCTAAATTCACTTACCGCTGTCTCTTAAAGTCAACTTCCTTTCAAGTTACAAAATTATTTTCCCCCCAAAGTTATTGTCATTAATCTTACTGGAAAATGTGCAACAAATGAGAACCTGTTTCACCATATACACCAGGGGTCATCAACTAGATTCAGCCGCGGGACAATTCTTTTCTTGAGCGGATGGTCGGGGGCCGCAACATAATTATAAATAACTGGTGGGCCGCCTGTTGGAGAATCCTGATATACACCATTAAAGGCTATACAAAGACAACTGTCTGAAGGGAAGCTTTATGTGATTTATGTTGTACCAAATTATGTGATGGTATATAGTTTATACTATATGTAGTACCATAAAATATATAGTGTATTCTAGGAATCTGAAAGGCTACAACATTAACAATTGTCCCTCTTACCCTCTCTCTCTCTCTCTCTCTCTCTCTCTCTCACTCCCCCTCCTCTTTTTCTCTCTCTCTCTCACTCATTCAATTTTCCTTTGTATCTCTCCCTCCCTCTCTCTCTCTCGCACACACTTATATTTCACCTCCCTCCCTCTCTTTCTCTCTCTTTCCTTCTCTCCCTTTTGCACCCCCCCCCCCCCCCCCCCCCCCCCCCACACTCTCTCACACACACTCGCATACACAGACTCAAATGTCACTGAAGTTTGATTTGAATCTGAAAGATATTAATTATCTTCTTATTACTTTTCAGCCCAGACATTTCTTGGTTTGGGAAGTATCTGGGTCATTTCAAAAGAAAACACTTTATCATCATTTACTCATAACCTAAAGGCACTGTCTACCTACCGGCAAACCCCCTCAACAATTTAGTCCTTTGTGCTGTTGGTTATAAAACCCTTCTGGAATAGAGCAATGTGACTCAAGCTTCCAAAGAATTAAGATGTGTCTTCAAACCAAATGAATACTTGGCAGGTTCCCAAAGTTTTTCTAACTTTGCTTCCAAATCACTGATAAGGAAGCCCACAGAAATGTACTGTGTAGTAGGAACTTCAATCAATACCACATACTATGTAATAACAAGACATTATATCATGTTGAAGCTATGTTTTGATTGTTACTTTATATATCATGTTCTTCTTACTGTCTGTATTTTCCTTCTAGAACGTTACAACGTCAAACATCTGGATTGATGTAGCCTATGCTGTGAATGTGATAATGTTTTTAATATAATATATCATTAAAAAGGGTTTATCAAGTGCTGATATTGTATTTATATTTAACTAGGCAAGTCAATTAAGAACAAATTCTTATTTACATTGACGGCCTACATCGGCCAAACCTGGACGATGCTGGAGCAATTGTGCACAGCCCTATGGGACTCCCAATCACGGCCGGTTGTGATACAGCCTGGATTCGAACCAGGGTGTCTGTAGTGATGCCTCTAGCACTGAGATGCAGTGCTTTAGATCGTGGCGCCACTCTGGGGCCCAATAGGAGCAGTTTCAGGATTATTACTTAGATACAGTATACAGTACAAGTAAATAACTTATGTGCATGTCCTATACTGAGTACTGGAATGTGGATTTCCTGTCTTACTTCAGTGTGAAAGAAAAATTGAAAATGTGTATCAGATGGTATTCCTATTTACTGGGTCATCCCTTAGGATCAAACAGAGGCACAGTCACAAAGCTGAAAAGATGCCCAAAGCGTTCCATTATTGTATGTTTGTATATCCCCTATTTTAATTGGGTCACAAATCACATTTTATTTTCAATCAAACTGCTTAGAAGTTCTCTACGGCATGTATAATCCACAGCTTGAGAATATAATATACTGTTCTTTTAACTTGTAAAGCAGTGTGTATAGAGGGTTGTGGCATTCCCATGAGTGCTTTGACTTGTAATAAGGAACACTGACTTCATTTATTTTAATTATGAGTGGTGAAAAAAGTGATGTATATTGCAAAGCACCACCTGCATTTGAGAGGGGAGTTGAGGATTGGGGGGAAAGCTGGACAAAAAGAGCCATTGTTGTTGGGTGTAGGTCAGCGTTGCCAGGCTGCAGCTCTCTAGAACATTCCGTGGTGTCACATAATACTGTCAGTTTCCTGTTGGAAGTGCCAGCCCAGAAAGAATGAGTGTGCTTGAAAGTGTGTCTAAATGTGTGTGTGGCATGTGTGTGTGTGTGTGTGTGTGTGTATGTGTGTGTGTGTGTGTGCATGTGCGTGCAGTACGTGCATGTGTGTGTTCATATGAGCGATGGGGGTGGTGGTCTAGACAAGACCCATAATTCTGTTGGACATTTTTAAAGCGAGTTATCCCATGTCCTCTGGAACATGTCTGTTTCAGTCAGATTCTCTGAGTACTACTTCTTATGTCCAGTATGTATCACCAGATGTAATCTCCACCAGAGAGGACAGGTGTGCCCTCATGTCAGATGTTACAATGAGTTTTCATCCTAGTGAACAGGCTATGACGGGGCAGATATCCTTCTCAGCCATCTGTCTATCTGTCTGTCAGAACGTAGGGCCCAGAACACAACGCGACTCCTCTGCTCAGGAGCAGGCTTGTACTTAAAATGTTATATAGGGTGCTCCGTGAACACAGTCATGAGCAGAAGGCTGCCAGTGAAATAGCTCACCTGTACTCAGCATGAGACTGTAACCAGAAACACTCCTTCTGGAGAGGACCCAGCCAAGAGACAGACAGCAGCCTGTTGCTGCAAGGGAAGCTCATGTCTAGTAATGATCATCATCTCTGTTCATCTCTGTGAAGTATACTTTGTATGCTGACGACTGAACACTGTCAATTGTTTAAGTGAACTGGGAAAAACAATAATGTTGTCCTCATGAATAAACCATGCAATCCACTTAAAAGCCTCTAAGTTCATTGTTGCTCTGTTAGCAGTTTTTGAAAGTTATTTTGCACGTCCAAGAACCACTGAACAGAAAAGAGAGCTCTTTATATTTATGAATTGTATTTAAATTGGGTGTTTTTGCCTACCAGTATGCCATTATCACTTTGCTAAGAGGGGCACTCATATAGATGATTTCTCTCATTTTTCTTATTTTTACATATGCTGTCTGTGGACAATATAGAGACAGGCAGTGTTTGCCTTAGTTAGTCACTGCCCTCTTGTTTCAGTGAACCACCACCCCTGTTAAATATAGCACTATGGAGCTGTTCATGTGGCATTTGATCTAGCAGCAGAGAAGTGATTGTTAGTTTGCAGGGCTGAGGATTGTGTTATTCACCACATTTACATGCACGCCAATATCCAGATATTATTCGGTATACTCAAGTTTTCTGTTTTTGAGTTGACACATATAATCGTCATATCCCGTTTACAATAACCTGAATAATCTCGTATCCCGGTTTTGAGAAACCCGAATAAGATGCCTGGGATATGCTGATCTTAGATGGGATTCTGTGGCATGTAAACATCTGGCTCAGTTTCACATAGTAGGATTGTTGAAGTTCAGATGGGAAGAGTAGTAGTTGGAATAGTAACTGAAGTAACTGAAGTCTTGTCACTGACTTTAGGCCTCACATGTAGCACATTATAATATTTAATCCTGCAGAATTAAGTGTTTCTTGCAGTAGAATTATAGACCAAATGTACATTGTGTGGAGACATATGACATTTGAGTGGGAGCTTTCAAAATACAGAACTCATCCCCGAACAGAACTCATCCCCGTATCATACAGGGATGATTTCTGTATTTTGAAAGTTGCGCATCTTGAAAACTTGATTGCTGACAAGCAAAACATTTTGGAACTATTTCAACAATGGACTAATGAAACCAATACCAAAAGATAGTTTGGGGTGGAGTTTTCATTTAACATAAGTTATTTTAAATTATTTATACTTTTCCTTTGGATACTTAAGTATATTTTAGGAATTACATTTACTTTTGATACTTAAGTATATATATAACCAAATACTTTTAGACTTTTACTCAAGTAGTATTTTACTGGGTGACTTTCACTTTTACTTGAGTCCTTTGCTATTAAGGTATCTTTACTTTTACTCAAGTATGACAATTGGGTACTTTTTCAGCAACATAAAAGCTGACAGTTTTTCCACTTTCAACCACAGAAAATAAACATCCAATACGAACTGAAATACTTTCAGAAACATGTTGGATCATTTCACAGCTTTTAATTTCCTTAAAACCGGTCAACAAAATGTAATTTGGAAATTTTGCATGGAAAATGTCCCGGTACCTAAACAGCTTCGCTCCACAAGAGAAGCAGAAATAAAAGACAACTTTACCGATGTCAACTAGATTGTTGATGATGCATTCATTCTTTATTTAGTATTCTAGAGCATCAAGTAATGACAGAAGAGAAGCTGAAAGTATCTAATAATAGACAAGTTGACTAACAAATAGCCTTCCTAATATCGGAAATTATAAGCAGAAAAAATATGTAAATGAGGCTTGTATTTTGATTTGTTGTTTTTCTCGCACCTCCTGCTAAAAACTATTACCTCCGTCTCTGAGCAAATTAGGAATATTCTGTTTATTCATGGGTACAGGGATACTCGTGAGCGGGATATCAAAGATGCATGTAAACATCGTATCCTGAATAAGACCTTAACTGGGATATGACCTATTATCCGTAACACTGTGCGCATGTAAACGTGGTCACTGTGTGTTTAACCCTGGCATTGGTATCACACAGCTACTCACTCGTAACTTTTCTTCCATAGTGCTGTAATGTACTCAACAGGGAGAGAAAGCCCTTAAACATTACGCTGGTGAAAATGTGTAAATGAGACTTGGCCTGGCTGGGCTCCGGAGCTGTGTATCTAGGCAGAGCAGACATTAACGAGGAGTGAGAGACCGGGTGATTTAGAGGGGAAGCAGCCCCACACCACAGAAGGTTAATAAACCCAAATAATATATCTCCAGGCTGTAATTAAGAGAATTTTGATTCAACAATGAAGTCATGATCAAGTCATTTAGACAGTACTGCAGCCAGCAAAGTCCCATTTAGACATGTTAACATTATATTGGATTTTCCTCCTCAGGCAAGTCTCGCAGTGTTCTCCATGGCAACCCGTTGTCACCTGAGAGTAGAGACAGACTGGTGGTTGGTTCTGTGATGGCATGTGTCTGAGGCACTGGCGTACCTACCTGCCAGGGGCGCGAAGCGGAGGAGTGGGCCACTGCCATGCACCCCCACCTTGTCTAATAACACCACTGGGCCTTATTAGTCAGCCTAATAGAATTAGTGCCATTGTGTAAGGGCTGGTTTGTGACTGGCAGAGGGAAATGAAGCCATCCATGCTGTGGATGGTGGCTGAGAAGCAGAGACCCTCTTATTGTGAGGGGTGGGGGAGACGAAGAGCAGCATGAGAACCTGGTAGAGACATGTTTGTTGAGTCCAATAATTGTTATATAGTATTTGTGAGTTGTTGTCCCCACAGCAAGACCCACACACTCCGTAAAATCCATCTAATTGTGATTTAGATGTGATTGTTATTTGCCACAGTAATTGCTCTAGTTTCTTTTTGTTTTGGTCCCGAGCTGTAATTACAGGCTACAGGCAACAAGTTCATTTCCCCCCCAACTTAATTTGAAATCTGATATACAGTTGAAGTCGGAAGTTCATATACACCTTAGCCAAATACATTTAAACTCAGTTTTTCACAATTCCTGACATGTAATCCTATTAAAGATTCCCTGTCTTAGGTCAGTTAGGATCACCACTTTATTTTAAGAATGTGAAATGTCAGAATAATAGTAGAGAGAATGATTTATTGCAGCTTTTATTTTCATCACATTCCCAGTGTGTCAGAAGTTTACATACACTCAATTAGTATTTAGTAGCATTGCCTTTAAATCGTTTAACTTGGGTCAAACGTTTCGAGTAGCCTTCCACAAAATTCCCACAAAAAGTTGGGTGAATTATGGCCCATTCCTCCTGACAGAGCTGGTGTAACTGGGTCAGGTTTGTAGGCCTCCTTGCTCACACACGCTTTTTCAGTTCTGCCCACACATTTTCTATAGGAATGAGGTCAGGGTTTGTGATGGCCACTCCAATTCCTTTGACTTTGTTGTCCTTAAGCCATTTTGCCACAACTTTGGAAGTGTGCTTGGGGTCATTGTTATTATTATTTGACCCTGCTGGTCATCTATTAACATTTTAACATATTGGCCATGTTCTGTTGTAATCTCCACCCGGCACAGCCAGAAGAGGACTGGCCACCCCTCATAGCTTGCTTCCTCTATAGGTTTCTTCCTAAGTTCTGGCCTTTCTAGGGAGTTTTTCCTAGCCACCGTGCTTCTACACCTGCTTAGCTTGCTGTTTGGGGATTTAGCACTTTGTGACATCAGCTGCTGTAAGAAGGGTTTTATAAATACATTTGATTGATTGATTGTCCATTTGGAAGGCCCATTTGCGACCACGCTTTAACTACCTGACTGTTGTCTTGAGATGTTGCTTCAATATATCCACATAATTTTCCTCCTCATGATGCCATCTATTTTGTGAAGTGCACCAGTCCCTCCTGCAGCAAAGCACCCCCACAACATGATGTTGCCACCCCCGTGCTTCATGGTTGGGATGGTGTTCTTCGGCTTGCAAGCCCCCCCTTTTTCCTCAAAACATAACTATGGTCCTTATGGCCAAAGAGTTCTATTTTTGTTTCATCAGACCAGAGGACATTTCTCCAAGATCTTTGTCCCCTTGTGCAGTTGCAAAATGTAGTCTAGCTTTTTTATGGCGGTTTTGGAGCAGTGGCTTCTTCCTTGCTGAGCGGCCTTTCAGGTTATGTCGATATAGGACTCGTTTTACTGTGAATATAGATACTTTTGTACCTGTTATCTCCAGCATCTTCACAAGGTCCTTTGCTGTTGTTCTGGGATTGATTTGCACTTTTCACACCACAGTACGTTCATCTCTAGGAGACAGAACGCGTCTCCTTCCTGAGCGGTATGATGGCTGCGTGGTCCCATGGTGTTTATACTTGTTACTACTGTTTGTACAGAGGAACGTGGTACCTTCAGGCATTTGGAAATTGCTCCCAAGGATGAACCAGACTTGTGGAGGTCCACAATTCTTTTTCTGAGGTCTTGGCTGATTTCTTTTGATGTTCCCATGATGTCAAGCAAAGAGGCACTGAGTTTGAAGGTAGGCCTTGAAATACATCCACAGGAACACCTCCAATTGACTCAAATGATGTCAATTAGCCTATCAGAACTTCTAAAGCCATGACATAATTTTCTGGAATTTTCCTAGCTGTTTAACCCAGTCATCGTAGTGTATGTAAACTTCTGGCAGACTGGAATTGTGATACAGTGAAATAAACTGTCTGTAAACAATTGTTGGAAAAATTACTTGTGTCATGCACAAAGTAGATGTCCTAACCGACTTGCCAAAACTATAGTTTGTTATTAACAAGAAATTTGTGGAGTGGTTGAAAAACGAGTTTTAATGACTCCAACCTAAGTGTATGTAAACTTCCGACTTCAACTGTAAGTATGGACCTTCAGATTAATGTCAATAGAAAATTGACGTAGCTCCTCTAAAGAACTAGTGTGTCTGTGAAACTGATGTGACAGGCATTTTTGTACGGAGATGTCTCATGTTGCACCTGCCTATCAATCAACAAAAGAGCAGACCATTCACTTCCCTTTTCTCCAATGCTCAATTAACAACAAATCAAAACACAGTGCCGCTGCTACATACCGAGGGTGAATAGCGGAGCCACAAACATTTATTTTTTGTGCCTCTGCTCCAGAATTTAATTAGCCTTTTTTCTAACCTGTGAGCCCATCATTTCAGCTCTGCTGTAAGACGCAGAATTAATGAAGCCGTTTTCTGCCCCCAGATTTTCACACCGCGGCTTTGAACATCTGCAGCCTGTCATGTATCATCCTATTAATTTCTACTTAATTTGATCCTAATATGTGCCTACACGAGGAGCCAGATGTTGCCGTCCACTGTGGCACACTAAGTTTTGTTTGGGGGAGTTTTTGCACAGGACCCTGGGTGGGTCTAAGGCGGGCAGAGTGTATTTGAGTGCATTTTCATTAATATATAGAATAGTTTGGTGATTTCCTTTTTTGTATATAGGTTTTTACTGTCAGTGCACACTGAAATCAATCAGCATTTGACAAGGTCCCTGTGGATAGGACTTAGAATTAATTTTTAATTTTCATTAATTCCAACAGGACGGTTTACAACATCATCATCCAGCAGATATATCTGTTCCAAACAAGTAAGTCCCTTTTTAGGATTGTTTTTTTTTGGCAGAGGTTTACAAAGGAAAAATGTCAAATCAATCATAATCTCTAGCATCATTTTGGTACTCAACATAAAATATGTTTTTAGTTAATGAAAAGTCAGAAGGTAGCGTAATAACTGTCAACAAATGTCAGGTGAAACTGGCAAAGTAGGCAAACAAGCTCTTCAAATGTGTCAATAACCGTGATAAACATTAGCAGAACTATGGAGAATTTCATACTGTAACAAGAAGAAAATGTGTTCCATCAGGATTGTGGCGTCTAATAGGGAAGTAATATATGTGTGATGGTGTTTAGTGGGTAGGATGCTCAGTGTCTGTCTGATTATGTAGTGTGTGTAGAAATCCCTGTGCTTCAGTCCTAATCAGTACCATATGCCGGCCCCTGGCCCACGGCCCCTGGCCCTCACTGCTCTTGTCATATCATGTTGCTCCTAGACATGCCTCCTGACATGCCCTGCATCCAGCAGCCAGCTCTGTGCTAATGAGAAAAGTCATACATGCAGGAGGAGACAGAGGGATGCAGACGGACAGAGAGGAGGGGAGGGTCATATGACCCTCCAGAGTGGGGCCCCATCATGATGGGGACGAGGAGGACAGGGCTGCGTCACGGAGACCTCCCCTGACGAATCTTTGACTTGATTGTGGCGACGGGCTTTGTTATTGTTCTGTAGAGGATACCATCAATATAGAGGGTGTTTTCCCCCTCTCTAGTCACTCAATAAAACCAACATAGTCTTTACCTTTCTACCAAGGCTTTATTGATGGAATTGTCATCTCTATCACTGTACTATGTCACTGAGAGTCACCCTTCCTAGCTTTAATGTAACTCAAAACCTGGTGGAAAATAGATACAGGTCAACAAGACATGTATGAAAATCAGCAGGATTTTGAGAGTTAAATTAGATTAATGTAAACACTCCAAATATGCTTGGCCTTGATTACATTGTTTGTATTATCCTCACTGGGGTCATGGGGTCAATTGCGTCATTTTGTTGTGGATGGTCATTACATGAGGAGGAAAAGCTGAGCTGGGATGTCTGAGGAAAGGAGAAGAGAGGAGACCCAGGCTGGAGCTCAGCTGAAATGTAAACACCCACCCGTCTCCCTGCGTCTGTTTGAGGGGGCATCTGCTCCTGTTTAACCCAGGCCCTCAGCACCAATCTAACTGACTGGGTCAGAGTAGAGTATATACTGTCCTTAACTCCCCTCCTCCACTTGAAAGGAGTGACACGTGGCACTACAAACACAAGGCACCATACAACACTCAGGCTGTAGTTGACATTTTTCGGAAACTATCAAAACCTGAAGCTTGGTATGGGATTTTAAACTGTACATCAATGTATTGTTTCCTCCCTTGCTTTATAATTAAACTATACTTGAAATATGTTAATGGTAGCCCTCCCTATTGTAACAGATGTTGCATCAAAGTAGCAGTACAGTATACTACAGTATTCTGAGATCTCTAGGAATCTCAAGCCAAGCTGCCGTTAACGCAGCGGCTCCAGTCCCAGACAGACTGTTGTCATCTAAAGTGACTGTGCAGCTTAGTGTCTTTGTCAGCTGACTGGTCTCTCATTGTTTTACATGCTGTCACACCATGGCTGTGAGAGGGAGCCCCCTCAGGCAAAGAGCATGTCAGGCAGCGTTGTTATACTACAGGATGCTAGTGCTCCCAGGGCTGCTCCACGGCTCCACTGCTAACTGGGGAAGTCAAGGAGATTAAATGGAACATCCTGAAACTCCTCGTTTGTAATGCATGGTGACATGTACACTCTGCTAAGACTGTAGGCATGCTGGTACAAAAGGAAGACAGAGACAAACACGTTTTGCTACTGGAAAGACCTTTTGTCGTAAGGTCTGTGTTTATTTGATGTTCGACAGAGGCGCGTGCATGTCTCATCTCACAAGGGAAATATACTGTACGTCATTCCTGATTAAAGAATGTGCGTTTATGAGCACTCTCTTGCCCTGCTGCTGATAGTGTTTAATGTAGCATTTCTTTTGGTTGAGAAACTTCTGCTGCTTCTTCTGAGAGTGAAGGTCTTTGGATATGTGACAGGATGTGTTGAAAATGCATCTTGTTCATCGCCTCAAGGGCTGAAGAAACAACTGCTATTCTATTCAAGAAAATGTCTGTATAATGGATAGTCTTCGTGTGTCCCAATGAATAGTATATTAATGAAGCACTCTGATACTTCTCAAATGAATTATTCAGGGGAGAATCCAGCTCCAAGTCACTCAAAACTCAGTCTTTGACATTAGGGAACTGGTCTACAGAGAAGAGGTGAAAGCCCTAGCCATTCTCAGCTTGGTTGGTTGGCTGTGATAATGGTGTTTTTCCTTAGCAGGTCAATGTGACTCAGGAGATGCAGGGGGCAGAGGGGACGGGGTGCAGGGGATTGACTGTCACAGGGAGAGGATGAGGAACACAGGTCTTGTCAGTCACTTAATTTCACTGACAAGGACATACAAGCCAGAGACCAGAGATTAAAAGCTATGGGACATTTCTACTGAGAAAATAGAATGGAAGAGAACGAGGGAGGGAAGAAGGGAGGGCACTTGGGTGGAGATGGAGAGAGTGAGAGAAAGGGAAAGAGAAATGACAGTCAGACAGAAATATAAATGTCTGAAATGGCCATTATTATTTCATACAAATGCCTTTTCTTTGCTTGAAAAATTTAAGCCGCAGCAGCAGTGGCGGTACCGAAGAAAGCCTAGGGACCACAGATGATTTAGTTTGGAGAGGGGAGCGTATGCAAAAACCACATGTGCAACAGCCAGCAGTAAACAGTGAATATGTGGTGAACTTGGCAGGACACTGCATTTTCTGGGGAGCACACAGCCAATTTGTGTTGAATAAAGAGAGGGCTAGCTCGCTTTCTTATTTCAGTTTGAGGGTACGCCAATGTTTTTATTCAGCTCTCTTTGTAATGCAGGGCATTCCCAACCGACAAAGTAGCACAACAGCAACATAGTATTACACAATGTTGTAAATGTATTGTATGTGAAGAATGAAAAAATATGATGTGCTTGTCATCCACAGAATCGGCTCGTAATTCATAAAACAATGTAAGAAACATTTGAGAACTATTGTACTACGGAGGAGTAGTATCACCAGAGTGGGGTGTGTGTGTGTGTGGGGGGGGGGGGGGGGGGGGGGGCGGGGGGCAGACTAATGTCTGGACAAGTACATTAGGCATATAATTAGGATCACTATGGCTGCGTTTACACCGGCAGCCCAATTCTGATATTTGTTTCCACTAATTAGTCTTTTGACAAATTACATCCGATATTTTCACATCAGATCTTTTTCAGAGCTGATTTGATTGGTCAAAAGTCCAATTAGTGAAAAATACATCAGAATTGTGCTGCCTGTGTAAACACAGACTATGACATAGGGCCTGTCCTGGACTGGACTTCAGCATCACCTAGGGCCTTAATGTAGGGAGCTGTTTTTAGGGGCAATGCTCCACAGGTCCTACCCAGGGTGTTTCTATATTATATTTTTAATGACAACTAATTGGCACAATCATATACTCACCCTCATTGATTCAAAATACAAAGAACTACATTAATGAGTAACAAAATACAGAATATTCACAATAAAACAAAATCAATAACGAGAAACCAAAGCAAACCATGAGGGCACATGCAGCAGTTACTGTATTCTACAGGATATGTTCTCTCAGAGGCTTGTCATTTCTCTTTTTTTTTAAAATCTTTAAAAACAATTTTTTTATCCCATTTTCTCCCCAATTTTCGTGGTATCCAATCGCTAGTAATTACTACCTTGTCTCATCGCTACAACTCCCGTACGGGCACGGGAGAGACGAAGGTCGAAAGCCATGCGTCCTCCGAAGCACAACCCAACCAGCCGTACTGCTTCTTTAACACAGCGCGCCTCCAACCCGGAAGCCAGCCGCACCAATGTGTCGGAGGAAACACCGTGTACCTGGCCCCCCTTGGTTGGCGCGCACTGCGCCCGGCCCGCCACAGGAGTCGCTGGAGCGCGATGAGACAAGGATATCCCTACCGGCCAAACCCTCCCTACCCCGGACGACGCTATGCCAATTGTGCGTCGCCCCACGGACCTCCCGGTCGCGGCCGGCTGCGACAGAGCCTGGGCGCAAACCCAGAGACTCTGGTGGCGCAGTTAGCACTGCGATGCAGTGCCCTAGACCACTGCGCTACCCGGGAGGCCGGCTTGTCATTTCTCAATAAAATCATGGATGTTTTTGCTGGAAAATGCTGAGTAAATTCAGTCTTTATCCAGGAGTAACCTTTACCTTTACTCCACACTGTAGGGACACACATCCCCCCCCCCAGGAGATCACAATTTATAACAAAAATGGTAAGTGAAATGACTAAATCATTTTTTTCTCCCTCTCCATATGTTGACAATCTGATGAATATTCTGATATGCTGGATGATAAAATAATCTTGGGTTTGTATGGTGCAGATTAAATATTCACTATTGTAGCTGAAGGTTTCCAAATCAAAGGTGCTTTTACCAACATATTGATTACTTCCCATGTAATAATGTACTACAACTACAGTCTGGATCCAGACACATCTCTCTCTCTGCTTGTTGTGGGCATATGCTAATGAGGACATCACCAGTTCCACACAACACCCGCGTTCAACAAGCTTTTACATTTCAATCCTTAAATTCAAACCCCCTTCCCTAATTAGTTACATGCTTGTTGGTGGCACAAACTATCCTTTAGTCAACTGCGAATAAACAAAAATGGCCTGTATTGCTACATTCTTTAGCCACTGGTTCATTGACCATCTGTACATAAAAATAAACAAGGCATCTCCTTTCTGCCTCTGTAGGACTCTCACAGCGCTGGAAGCTTTGATCTGTGCTCTCTGATCTATCGGGCTCATGGTGTCACGTCCCCCTGTGATGTGGCGGATTAATTAGGTGGAACGGGTATTTATCCGTTAAAATCATAATACTAATTTACCCAATGCACTGTAGCGTCTCTGTGGGTGGCAGCAGTGGGTCCAAGTTTTATGAAAAGTGCTTAGAGCCCCACAACGTCATCTGATGAGCCGCACACTAAATGGATTGAGAGTCTGTGGAGCCTGGCGGCATCCAGAGACACTAATTATTAACAATAATCAATTAAATGATCACATTTTCTATTGCTCCCTTCATGTGTCGCACAAATATATTAATTTGTAAGAATTAAAGAAAAGTCAGAACTAATTAATGCCCAACATTCTACTGGCGGAAATGCCTCTCAGTTCCTCTCCCATGCTCAGACAGTGAGGTGAAGTAGCCTGTGTGTGTGTCTGTCAGCGCCATCTGCCAATGAGTCTCATTGCCATTAGCACATTTGTCATAAAATGTTGTGTTATTGAATTATTGCAATAGTGAACACACACACTCTGTCTGCAAACCTTATTGCCAAACCCTTACTATCAAATCTTGCCTCGTTTCTTTGTCACTAAACCAAACATAGTGTATATATTGTTCATTCCTGTGTATGATGCGGCGGGCGGGGTAGGCCTCCGGTTCCCTTGGCTGAATGCGAGCTGTTCTGTGCCCTGGCCTCTGAATGCTATCTCTGAGCAGCAGCGCCCAGAATGCACGCTATTCCCACACCCACCAAACACCACTCAGGGATAAGAACAACACAATTGATAGAAAGTGTATTCTTTTCCATAGGTTCCCACTAGCATGTCTCTAACTGTTTCCAGGCCTTTTTCAAAGAACAAATCCCTTTGAAAACGGGGAAACAAAGTAACAGGCGGCATTGTTGCTCTGCACTTTGACAGGAATAATCTGTCTTTTCCATCACCCTGCGTTGGGAGAGCGTAAACTCTGCCTGGCTAACGCTCGTCTCACAGGGGCAGGGATCCAGCCGCGTCCGTCTCAGCTATCTGCTGCACTCAGTCTCCACGGTCAGTCTCCCCTGTTGCACACCTGTAGCAGTCCCCCCATGCAGCACTAGTAGGACAGACAGACGGGAACACACTGTTCCTCTGTCTCTTTCTCTCTCTCCCCAAAGCTGGAATAAGATTCAATTACACTCTTTCATTATCCACTTTCTCTTCCACAGTTTGAATTTGTTTGTTTTATTTGTATTTATCTTTATCCAGGTTAACTTTAATCCAGAGTACAGTTCTTGATTTGATGAAACTCTTTGGTTCTTCTTTTTGTTTATTTTCCATGTTTAAATACCTCAACAGATTTGAAATAAATACCTCCATTTTTGATTACATATTTATTTTGTTTTTAACAGCAGTGTATCTTTAAAAATTGCAAGCTTCATTATCCTTTCCAATGATTTTATGTAAACCTTCATGGCTTGTGTTTTTATATAGTTTATTCATGATTTACCATTGATGACTGCAATCTTTATATTTCTAAATAAAGAAAACAATGTACATCAATGTGCATCATCAGCCTATAAAGGAAAGGAAATAAAATCACAGAGTTAACATAGGAAACACAATGTCGTACAAAAATATATAATAATGCTTTTGAATATAATCACCAGTTAGAATATAATATCAGAGACTAGAAATGCCTGTGCTATTTAGTCTAACCTCAGATACAACCCTTACCACGGGCACACTGACTGAGTACCACCTTTTTACAGGTTATCCCCACAGTGGAGTTCCATCTACTGGACTACAACGGTACTGCTCTGTCTGTGAAGTATTCAACTCAGCGACCTGCAATCAAGATCACATCACCTCAACACACTCCTTCAGATCCTTATTGACAGTGACCCCCACTACAGGCCTGGGGCAAGTAAACCCTCCACCCTCTTCAGCGTACATTGTATGAAGCCAACATACATAGTTCTGGTCTTGCTATAATCTGTAAGTCTGCTTTTACACTCAAATCAACATTTTAAAGGATATATTCCATGTGTACTGTAGGCAAGGTACTAGCTGCTAGTGAGGTTTAGTTACTGGTTACTATAGGACTAGCAGTAGTTCTAACAGTAACTTAGAAAATACTTGATCATATAGTAATGAACTGAGTTTGGTATTATACAGTATTTGCTCACTCTATTTATAGGTAGCCTATTTAGCATTATACAATGGGACTAGTTATAAGAAGGTAGTGTTGTACCATAGGACTACTTAGCTTGTACATTAAAACAGATAGCTTTCTAGGACGAACGCTCATAATGGATACATTTCTGAAAAAGCAATCTTAGATGTGTGGAGATTCCAGTAACATTATGTACGTTATCTATGTTGATCTTTTAGATTCAAATCCAACGGAACTACCACCTATTATTTTAGAAGCAAAAAACATTTACCTCTATTTTCTTATCTTAAAGATTTGTAGTTCGTTCTAATTTAATTAGAATTTTGATGGACAATTATGATGACAATTGTCACCTAGAGCTAGTTTTGCCACGTGTTGAGCTGGAAATCTCTGCTTCTACTGAATCCGCTGAATATGGGACACATCTTCATAACACTTGTGTTGTCTGTCTGGTTGAGTGAGGAGGTGAAAATCTGTTTCAAGATGCAGCAGGGTAGAGATACGGCGACTGCTCTAACAGATGAATAGATCAGTAGAAGTGTCGCCACCCTCTCCGATTATGACACGGAGGCCAATCATAATTACCCACTAGATGACAACCTCAAAAGAAGTCTGTCTGGAGTACTTCAGTACAGACACACCAACCAAATAGTAGAATAGCTTTCTTCCAGTTTTAATGTGAATTTTCACTTTTATAAACTTATAAACTTATTCCTTATTCTGAACATACACTGAGAAAGTAATTGTTTTAAAAATAAATAATATTCAATGCACATAAGTCATAGTTTTATTTCCTGTCGGTGGCAGATTGAATGTGACTGTGTTCTTTTTTTTCTGTTCCATTATGCATTCTGCTTGGAATTATAGATCCCTGTAACCTCTGTTCACAAACAGGAGCAACAGTGGGGCAGGTGAAAAACAAACCGTGGCCTGCATTGTGCCTCTGCTGTTGACGGTAGAGTGCGGCGGCGTCCATTGAGCCTTAGTGTGGGCTGCTTCTGCTCTGCATTCTCACAGCCTGAAGGCTGTTTATCTAATCATATTAATGAGAGAGCGATACTCCAGCCTGTTCAGCGGAGCTGGGGAGCCTCTGCATCCTATGCGCAGCGAGCATTCCTATTTACACTGTACCTATACTAATCTCACAGCCTTGATCAGGGAACAGTAAATAAAACCCCCAAGGCCTCTATTGATCAGCCTTGAGTCTACTCTTCCAACGTTGTGAGGGTCTGGTTAGCTATTACAAATGTTAGTGTGTTCGATGAATTATTTCATCAGGAAAGCATGCCGCATTAAGTATTTATTTTGAAGTAAACTATTTCAAAGGGGGTGTCTCGTCCAGGCCGGAGCGGGCCATTCTTTGTGTGTTTCTGAGGGCCTGACAGAATGGGATCACAGTGGAGGGATCGGGTCAATACCGTCCCCCCTGGTACCGTCTCCCTAAGGCCCACTGTCTCAGTGGCGCCTTCCTCACTGACGCTGGACTGGAGCAGTGGGTCACATATTGCAATCTCTGGAAAAGCAACATGCTTTCATTATTTATGCCATTTCAACAGCTGGGGAAGAATACAGTGTTACAGATGATTTTATTTGTTGCCTTATACATCCCTGCAGTTTTTAAACCGAAGATTACAAACTCGGTTTCACTTATTCTGAGCCTATAACATGTTGGTATAGGCGCAGGTATAGAAGAGGTCTATTTATTCAGCACTCATAGTATAGACTCTATAAGTTTACAGGTGATACAAAAAAGATTCTGAGAGGACTTTAAACACAGAAGAGAAAACAAAAGGTCATAATGTATTTGTTGCAAATAATCACTACAATTAATGACCCATGGAGACCAGATTCTAAGTGATTTTCTAAATGTTTACTAATGGATGTTCTCTCTATAGTGTGCTGTTCTACAACACAGACTAGTAGTGTTGCCCTAGTGGCCTATACTGTAGCTTTCCCAGGGCCACAGGCCTGTTTAATGGATGACCCACTTGTTAGCTAATTGCTGCGGTGTCCCTGAACACAAAGGAAATGTTCAATTATGTTATGTGCCTGTTAGATAATGAGCTAAAGCAGAGTACAGCACTTTCTCCCTGTGTAGCTTGGACTTCATCGTTCAGGCAGATACACTACATGACCAAAAGTATGTGGACACCTGCTCGTCAAACATCTCATTTCAAATTCATGGGCATTAATATGGAGTTGGTCCCCATTTTTCTGCTATAACAGCTTCCACTATTCTGGGAAGGCTTTCCAATAGATGTTGGAATATTGCTGCGGGGACCTGGTTCCATTCAGCCACAAGAGCATTAGTGAGGTCGGGCACTGATGTTGGGCGAGCCTGGCTCGCAGTCGACGTTCCATTTCATCCCAAAGGTGTTATATGGGGTTGAGGTCAGGGTTCTGTGCAGGCCAGTCAAGTTCTTCAACACTGATCTCGACAAACCATTTCTGTATAGACCTCGCTTTGTGCTCTGGGTCATTGTCATGTTGAAATAGGAAAGGGCCTTCCACAAACTGTTGCCACAAAGTTTGAAGCACATTCGTCTAGAACGTCAGTGTATGCTGTAGCATTAAGATTTCCCTTCACTGGAACTAATAGGCCTAGCCCGAACCATGAAAAACAACCCCAGACCATTATTCCTCCTCCACCAAACTTTACAGTTGGAACTATGCATTGGGGCAGGTAGTGTTCTCCTGGCATCTGCCAAACCCAGATTCGTCCGTCGGACTGCCAGGTGGTGAACCATGATTCATCACTGTGTTTCCACTGCTCCAGAGTCCAATGGCAATGATCTTAGGCTTGTGTGCGGTTGCTCGGCCATGGAAACCCATTTCTTGAAGCTCCAGACGAACAGTTATTGTGATGACGTTGCTTCCAGAGGCAGTTTAGAACTCTATAGTGAGTGTTGCAATCGAGGACAGACTCAACGGTCCCGTTCTGTGAGCTGGTGTAGCCTATCACTTTGCAGCTGAGCCGTTGTTGCTCCTAGACGTTTCCACATCACAGTAACAGCATTACAGTTGACCGGGGCAGCTTTAGCAGGGCAGAAATTTGACGAACTGACTTGTTGGAAAGATGGCATCCTATGAAGGTGCCACGAAAGTCACTGAGCTCTTCAGTAAGGCCATTATTTTGTCAATGTTTGTCTATAGAGATTGCATGGCCATGTGCTGTCAGAAATGGGTGTGGCTGAAATAGCCAAATCCACTAATTTGAAGGGGTGTCCACATACTTTTGTATATATAGAGTATATATCACTGACTGGGGAAAACTTAAGGGAGAGGAGGGAGGTTTTATATCGTAAGTACTGAAGGGCCAGGACCTGACAAGGAAAAACTTTGGGGTCTGTTGTGTTTATAAGACCTAAAGTCACCAATGACCTAGACCACATAGATCACACGCAATGTCCAATGAAAGCAAGAGGAGCTGTCTCTGAGAAGCACTGTCTTCTACAGTTATGTTCAAAATACATTTTTCAATCATCATCACCTCATCCCATTCTGTTAAACCCAGACGTATAGATCTCTGTCTGTCTCTTTTTCAAACACACTATCTCTCTCTCTCTCTCTCTCTCTCTCTCTCTCTCTCTCTCTCTCTCTCTCTCTCTCTCTCTCTCTCTCTCTCTCTCTCTCTCTCTCTCTCTCTCTCTCTCTCTCTCTCTCTCTCTCTCTCTCTCTCTCTCTCTTGAACCTACATTCACACACAGACACAGACACAGACACAGACACACACACACACACACACACACACACACACACACACACACACACACACACACACACACACACACACACACACACACACACACACACACACACACACACACACACACACACACACACACACACACACACAATCTCCATTTCTGGCCATATCTCCTGCTGTGAATGATCAAAACACGGAAGCAAACTTTACGAAGAGGCTAGGCTCAGATCCTCACCCCGACAGTGCAAGCATGTAAATGGATGACCTCCTGATGAAGAGGGGTCATGCAAATCTAAAACGCTTAAACAAGGACCTATCACACCACCCTCTGTCTTTAATTCCTCTCTCCTCCAGTGGAGCCCGGCAGATTGGCATGGAGTCCATCACTAGAGCACTTCACAAAGCCCAGACAGCAGGGTGGAGGGAGGGAGGAACGAGGCTTCACTTCATATTCTTGGATTTGCTCACCACCAACCTGGAAAACCCATAGGAGTTACAGTCACCCAACCTCAACAAAAGCAAACTAATTGAAACCAAACGGACAGCCCACTCTTTATAGTCTGCCAGTGAGTAAAACCATGCAGTAAAAGACCTAAAAGGCTCCAATAAAGAACTAATGTAGGAGGTGGAAATCGACTGGATTTGTGGTTTTCTAGGATGCTGTTTATCTGCTTCCATAGAGGTTTTCATGTTTCTCTAACTCCTCTGTTTTACTTATTTTTACACAGTTTGGTAACTGTTAACTCAACTAATGGGCAGAAGGAAATGAAACAGTGATTGTTTTATTCATTCTCTTGCCGTTTGTCAAGGTTGCTGTTTATTTATCTACATTTATATCCAAGTACATCAAACTACTTTTTTAAAAGGCAGACATGTCAACGTGAAAGTGCCAGGGAGTGCTAGTGTAGGTTTATTGGATTAGTGAAGTGTCAGACTACCTCTCCACCTCTTGGAATAGCACCCAGCAGTGGAGAGGCAGGCCTGGCCAAAGAGTCTCTTCTCTCTCCTCTGAGTAAGTGTTTTCACTGGAGGCCACATTGGCACACAGGGCATGTTTGAATTCTACTGGCACTTTTTTTCAAATAGTTGCCACAGCCAATTGGAAAGACCTGGCGTGGAGATTACATTCAATATTGAAGGTCCTGGGGCAACATCTCTGGCAGGCAGGGAACACACAGGAAACACCCAGCTAGAGCTGCTTCTGCACGGGAGGAAAATAATCATCCTGCTCTCTTTAGATGTTTTACAATTGCGGCTTATTCAAATCCCAGAAATGACATTTTTCAAGCCCTTTTCGCAGCCGCAGCTTTGTTACAGCATTATCATCGGTATCAGCGGCCTGTGTTTATTCAACCCTCAATTACTAAAGACTCAGCCGGCAGGCCTTTAATTGATTGCTTTAATTGATTGGTTGGGGGGTAACCATGGCTGAAAAGCAGTTTATCTTAATCAGTTGAGAGGAAATTTAGAGCAGGGCTTGATTTCCTCCAGCTGATCACCCCTGTGTGGCGGGAGAGGGAAGAGGGGAAGGAGCGAGGAGAGATGAGAGAGGAGAGAGGAGAGAGGGGGAGGAGGGTGGAGGGGGGGTTGTTCCTTTAGGACTGAGATACAAAGTAAGGGGGCAGGGGAAAAGAGTGATAGGGCTCACCTGCTAAACAGGGCCATACAGACATGGTGCCAGGGAGGAAGGTAGAGGGGTTGTGGTTAATCACATCTCTGTCACCACTGCTGTCGCTCTCTGTGGTGAAGGGTGCTGCATATTGCAGTACACAGGACTGGGGGAGTGCTACAACATCTATTAGCCTGTCAGTGACATTGTCATGTTGTTCTCAGCATCCTGCTTGTGAAACAGCTGGGGGTTAACTGGAAGGTTTGTGTGGTGGATGGATGGATGGCTTGGGGTTTCTGCATGGGATCCGTCAGCCTGTCAGGAAGAGCTAGGAGGCTGTTTGCTGCTTGGCACAATCCCTCCAGGCTCTCTCCCCAGCCAAACGAAACCCCATCCCTGTTCGTTTGTCAAGAGCTCTGGACCTCAGTGTTTGCTGCCTCTGCCTAAAGTGCTGGATGTGTCATTAAGCATATTTATATGTGAGGTTTCTCAGCTCACCACTTGTGGCCCACTGGTGACCCACTCTCAGTGTTCGGAGACTGTCGGAGACACAGAAAGCACACTGACTGGATCTACTCTTCACCTTCCTAAATGATCTCCAGGGGCTGATCTGATTACTGTAAGGACCAGGGTTACTGACTAGGTTGTCACCTACTGCATCTGCTTGTACTGACTTTGCACAGACACAAGCTTAAGCCAGAGCAGACACAAGCCATAATCTTTGTCTAAGAAAACACATGGAGGAATGTCAAGCACTCTGTCCAAGGGGAATAATGTTGTGTCTGAAATGAACCTACACTTATTATCCTATCATCCTTTGCCAATGAGACTGCTGTTTGTATGGATGCCGTAAAAGAGACAATTCAGATAATGATGTTATTGCACACCAGAACATGACCCCCAAATGGATTGCATTGAAACATAATGTAATCTCTAAATATGTGCTTACTGTTGTCTTTTTTTTCTCCTTCTCTCCATCTCTTCAGCAGCAGGCTATTTGCAAATGAAGCTCATCTGATATGATGACAAAATTGACCTCTGAGATGCACGACCCCAGTGACCCTCACTGGCTTCATTGATGTTCCCTCCCTGTTTGCCCTTTGCTGTGTGTAATTGGTCTCTGCCCGGCTCTAATGGTTCCTGCATGTGAATGTGCTTCCCCTGCCTGGCCAGATGATAATGACCAGAGGCAAGCGTGACCTTGTCTGGAAGGGAGCAGCCCTCCTCCTGAGAGCCCCGACTGCAGACCGCTCCCACTGGGCTCTGCTCTCTGTCAGGCCTGGAACCCGCCTGCTCCCCGCTGCAGCCTCGCAGCCACACAGCCTAGCCAAGCAGAGCTGGGAATACGACGCCACACAGACAAGACAGAGAACTGTTTCCCATGGTCTCCGCTAGCCCTCACTAAGTTATTTATTTCATCATCATATGAGTATTGGACAGATACCAACAATACTAGGAATGAATCAATGAATGAATAACAAGCAATAAGAAAACAGTTCAGATTGATTTAATTATGCTTACTCGTCAGAGCTGAAATGTTGTTGCCTCTATTCCTGATTGGGTTATTGGTCCAAACTGATGAAAAGTTCAACAATAAGCCATAGCTTACATTAGCTGTGGTTGTTTTATTGTGAGCATCCCACCTCCAAAGCCCCCATAGACTGACATGGTAGTGACTGTTGCTTGAGTGCTGGTAAAGTGGAAGTGGCAATCTATCCATGTCACCTTTGTGGAGTATAGGCCCTTAAACCATCATGAGTCATGTTTATTTGTACAGAAAATCAACACATAGAGCTCTGGGGGAAGTCAAAAGACAATGAGTCCAATCAGTGTGTCAGCTATTGAGCCTTGGCCAGTGGAAATAGATCATTTAACATTGATCTGGGAGAGGTTTGTGCTGGGGAGGAGGAAAATGCCACGGTTGGAACCTCAACAGATTATTTTCTCTCTTCGGAATTCACCTTTAATGGCTAGACTAGAATTGAATGTATCACAAAGATATCTGAACGACTTCCTCTTCACAATATACAGTTTTATGTTTTTCCCTGTCTTAACATCACCCCTTTGAAAAGGAGATGTCTCCTCTCTGGGGAGGCTTCCATCCTGTTAATATAAACGACAGCTGTGGGCCGAGCGGGAGCTGTTTGTGGCTGAATGCTCCACCTGCATAGCTGTGGCATGTTGTACTACAGTAATAGCCACACTACAGATACCTGGAGGACATGGAAGTGGAAGGGTAACATGCGGTAGTAATGCTCCCTAGTACATTATCACCTCTAGTTAGCAGGACGCTGAGGGGTTTGCATCCAGTGCTAACTCTGGAGCATGTGAATAATAGGGCCCACAGTAGATACAGTTTGTGTGATGTGGTACAAACCACTTTGTTGCACTGGACACAAAGCGCCACACAATGTTTATCTACTGTAGGCCTGGACTCTTTATAATAAGACACGTAGATCGTGAGTTATTCATGTCAACCTGCTGTATGCAGAATGATGACAGCTGGGCTGAGAAGGTCTCCTCTAATTGGCTGAGGGAATAGAGGAGTGGTGGGCACCTCTGGCGGTACATCTCCAGCGCAGTACAGAGGTAGCAGAGCAGCAGAAGACTGGAACACACTGGCAGATTATGAGCTTTGTATTGGAGCTCAGCCTCAGGGCTTTGTGTAACCAGTTATCACTCTCAAAGCCCCTGTATGCTCTCAAAGCCTGTTTAAGACAGCACTGCGTTTGTGTGCATGAGCGTGTGTGTGTGTCAGAGTTTGTGTGTAGATTTGTGTGTACGTTTTTGCCAGCGTTTCTATGATCTGTTTCTGTATGCATTTGATTGATTCATCTATCCATGGGTAATCAGCAGAGCTGTATGTAGCTCAATTGGTTGCCAGAGTATTTGACCTCACTTGATAGTGCACTCTGTACTCTATTGTCCTATTTAACATAACCCCAGCTTTCATTTATGTTTCTTTATTTCATAACCATACACAGGCTGCTGTACTGAAATGTTGTTTTTTCTGTTGGGCCTTCATTTGAAAGGTAGATTAGGTTGAGCTAGGTGACAGTGTATATTCATAATGTTTTTCATAAATTAGTGTTTTCTTGAACCCTCTCTTTCCCTCCCTTTCTCTCATTCTTCCCCTCTCTGTCTATCGCTTCTCCTCTCTCTATCCATCTCTCCTCCTCCTCCCATCCTGTCACTCCATCTCTTCTCCGCCAGCTCTCCGCTACTCTTCCCAGATAAATGTTTCACGAGGCAGCCCTCATATCCTCCTCTAGAATAACATGTCCAAGAGATTATAGGAGACATCACTCAGTCACATTCACCTTGGACCGCAGATCTACATGGCCAACTCTATCCTGCTGCGTCGCCCACAGACAGCGGCAAGAAAAGAGAAGGCAAACAAAAAAAACAGGGGGAAGCATATTTTTATACCCAAAAGTGGCTGTCAAATGGCATCTGCATTCAAATAACTATCAAAGGGTTTATCCCTATCAGATGTGAAAGCTTTAAGTGGGTCACAGACTCCATCCACTGTAATGTCACAGTAGAAATTCACCAGCTTATCATTATTTAATCATGCTCTAATGGAAAGATCCCCACCCCAAATACAGACCCACCTCCTAACTGAATTATTCTCTAATATGTTAACAGCTGTAATTGTAAACTGACATTTTGTGTTTCAAGGTGCCTTATAAAAAAACTCCCAGCATTCTTAAAGGCTAACTCTGAAAAGATGGATGTAATTGACTAATCTGATAACATACAAGAAGAGATATAACTGATGGTACTCTGAAAAGATGGATGTAATTGACTAATCTGATAACATACAAGAAGAGATATAACTGATGGTACTCTGAAAAGATGGATGTAATTGACTAATCTGATAACATACAAGAAGAGATATAACTGATGGTACTCTGAAAAAAGAGTTATCATCATCAAGTAAAGCACTAGATAAAAGTTAAACATATTTTCTAGCCGTTAACAGCTTGGAGAATGCATGTGAATAATCACCATGTTGTTAGCATAAGAGATGAGTTGTGTTGGTAGACTGAGCCCTAGCTTTGACCTGCCAGGAGCATCCCTACTGTTTAATCAGTGTTAAATGATATGGTATTGCCTGACACAGCCATTTCTCACACTATTGATGTTGGTTGGTGGCTCATATCATGAGTATGGAGGAATAGAAGAGTATCATTACGTTTTACAAGGCTCCTGGTATTATTGTATCTCAACCAGACCCAATCACATCAGTTGTTGTTAAATAGATACAGTATAATACTAGGTAAACATGCTCACTGGTTGAACCTTGGCTGCTCACCATAAAAAATCATACTGTTTACATTTGAACTGTATGTACTATAAACATAATTTAAACATCTGATTGATGTACCATGTAATCCCATCATTTGGACAGGCTTTGTAGTTTACTTCATATTTTATCATGTGCCAATCAATTTCAAGGATCAATTTCAAGGATCTCAGCATATGTCCATTGTTTATTGAAATCATTTTTCAGATCTTGTGAGATATCCAGTCTTTAGATGGGATTGATTGTTTGGCGTCTACAGATTGTGTTTTATTTAAGCTCTTTTCTTCCATACAGGTTTCTCACCAGTCTCCTGTTTTTTAAGTCAAGTTTAAACATTTTGATGCAGCATAACTTCATTGCATTCAGGGTGAGATCAAAGTGTTCTGAACCCTTCTGTTTGATGTATCCTATATTTGAAGTTGATTCCAAAGACACTGTGTGTAAAACAAAAGTTGTCATATATTCTAGCCTTTGTGGAAGCAGCTCGTGGTGCATTGCATATTGATTCCACGTTTGAAAAGGGAGAGTAAAAAGAGCTGTGGATTCGTTTGAATCGGGATATTGCAATGTACGCAGGGGACTCAGATCTGGGCTTTGACATTAGTGAGGTGAGGTGAGCAGTGGTGTAAAGTACTTTAGTAAAAATACTTTAAAGTACTACTTTTAAGGAGTTTTTTGGGGTATCTGTATTATACTTTTTACTCCATACTTTTTCCTTGACACCCAAAAGTACTTGTTACATTTTGAATGCTTAGCAGAACAGGAAAAAAGTCAAATCTTGTTTTGCCAAGTCAACCAGTGTTTCTCCTAGCTCCTATTTTCCCAGTCTCTGTTTTTCCCTGCCCTCCTGGTTTTCACCCTTGCCTGTCCTGACGCCGAATCCGGCTGCCTGACCACTCTGCCTGTCCTGACCTCGAGCCTGCCTATCCCCTGGTACTGTTTGGACTCGGACCTAATGCCTGACCACTCTGCCTGTCCTGACCTCGAGCCTGCCTATCCCCTGGTACTGTTTGGACTCTGACCTGGTTTATGAACTTTCGCATGTCCCCGACCTGCCTTTTGCCTCCCCCTTTTGGTGTAATAAATATCAGAGCTCAACCATCTGCCTCCTGTGTCTGCATTTGGGTCTTGCCTTGTGCCCTTATACAGTTGGGTACTTTTTCCACCACTGGAGGTGTCAGGCAGACCAGGATGGGTTGGTTAACAAAATCTGGACTTGACAACCCTGTTTCAATGGACCTGTATACCCCAGAGAGGGGGGCGGAGATTGGGAGTGATTGACAGGTGATAGAGGCCGTGTGGCAGGCAGGATGAATGCTGTTCTCTGTAACAGAGGAGGCGTGATTAAGAGCTTTCACAACAGCATAAGACAACTGACAATGACATCACTAGGCAGGTTTCCATTGACCCAGGTTTATTGAGAAGGGGGTAGATGTATCCCAATATGGCGACCGGAGTATGGGTGAATGGGTGTGTCGAGGGGGTGTAGTGGGCGTCTGCAAAGGAGGGTGTGTGTAGAAAGCGCTCTGCTATAGGTTAGAAGGTTTTGATTGAGGGTGTTTTTATTTGATTTTTACTACGCAACTGTGTATTGAGCTACCATATCGCGAGTGTTTGGACTTCCGTTTTTAAGCCAAAGGACGACTCTGAGTTGTATTTCCCTGTTAGTTTTACACAAATAATTGTACATTTTCACTTATAAACTGATGGTTGTTTATTTTTGATTAAAAGTATTGATGATGTGTGTACAGTTACTTTATGCGTTGTATGTGTGTGCTTCCTATGACTGTCACCCTGGTATTGGCTACTAGGTAGCTACTTCCCATGCTGTTGCCGTGGTGCTTGTCAAGCAGGAGCAAAGGGTCCTCCCCATTGAGTAGTAGACTGTATGTATACTATGTATCAAGGTGACATCTATAAGGTTATCAATATTAGTTATTTGCTGTGTAGGCTGCTATCCTACTTTAAATAAAATAATGTGAGAAAAAAATGGCTACGTTAGCTACCACTGGCGATACGACCATGATACCCAGTAGGAAGCAGTCGGCAGGCATGTCGATACAACACCGGTGCACTGATTGCCGGCTTATCGACTCGTCGTGCAGCCCGATCAGCTATGCCAAACTCTCACGCCTTGACCTGTTTTCACCTGTCTTTGTGATTGTCTCCACCCACCTCCAGGTGTCACCCATTTTCCCCGTTAGTCCCTGGGTATTTATTCCAGTGTTTCCTGTTTCTGTTGCCAGTTTGTCTTGTCTTGTTCAAGTCAACCAGCGTGTTTTTCCGTGCGCCTGTTTTTTATTATATATATATATATATATATATTTAAATCTCTTTCTTGCTAGTCCTCCCGGTTTTGACCCTTGCCTGCCTTGACTCTGAACCCACCTGCCTGACCATACTGCCTGCCCTGACCTGGAGCCTGCCTGCCACTCTGTACCTCCTGGACTCTGACCTTGTTATGATCTTTTGCCTGTCCACGACCATTCTCTTGCCTGCCCCTTGGATTATAATAAATATCAGAGACTCGAACCGTCTGCATCTGGGTCTCGCCTTGTGCCCTTGTACCAAACGGTCTTGAGTGGCAACAAATCTGCTCAATTAGCTGATTTGCTTTCCATACACCCACTCCTTTCGACTCGCCCATTCTCCAGTCACCGTATTGGGCTGCAGCTATCCATACTTGGGTTTAATCGACAAAAGCATTATCGCAAAAAATAAACATTGCGACATGTGTAATGGAAATGGCAGCTATAAAATAAATGTTCTAAATATCAACAATATTTTTATCCGTTCGCCAAGGGTGGATTTAGTCAAACTTTATTGTGACAAATGATGACGGAAACTGTGTTTTTCCGAATAAATGATGATCACCGAATACATTTTTCAACTATAATTTTTTTTTTCTATGCAGGATATGGATTGTCTTGACATTCAAGAATGCCTGAATTGCTTCGCCTTGCTTTTCTGATTGGCTGGATGCAAGTTTCACCATCCAATTATTTCAGATCTACTGGTGAAGGTCTCACCATGGCAGGGACTGTGGTGATACGTTGGCACATGATAATTATCAGAATATGGCAAATATTAGTACAATCTTGCATTCTATCCATGTTGACGTTTGTGGGCTACCTGAGAAATGAAGCAGAAAGGTGGGAGGGCATACAGGCTGTCGCCAATTTATTAATGCGTAATTAAATGCTCAAATGAATAATGG
This sequence comes from Salvelinus fontinalis, assembly GCF_029448725.1. Classification (NCBI taxonomy): domain Eukaryota; kingdom Metazoa; phylum Chordata; class Actinopteri; order Salmoniformes; family Salmonidae; genus Salvelinus; species Salvelinus fontinalis. The sequence goes on from NC_074668.1 coordinate 75,321,096, forward strand.
AAACACTTCAACCACACAAAACAATTTTATTTGTTATAGGTGTGACACCATTACGTCCAGCTGTTTTTATTGACACAAGACAGTTCAATGGAAATGCACCATAGCAGACAATTGTCGCATCTATTTGCTATGTGAACTTTCTAAATGTCAACAACAAAATCACTGGACAAGTTAATAGAAACATAGCTACTGACAACCATAGAGGGGGTGTTGCTGAGGCTGTGGATACATTCAGCCTCTCTGGAAATGATGTAGCCATATAGTCTGTGTTTATGTAGAACTATAGCTATAAATTGGGTATGTGCCTATGGGAAAATGGAGCAGTGTCAGTGGTGGGCACTGAGCAAATAGAACTTTCTCTGTAACATTCCACACAAAGCTTCCTCTTTTTCAAGCTAAATAAAATGTTACAGTGACTTTTTGTTGACTATTTAATAATGGTTGATTAATTAATTTAGTGTGGACGATACAGTGTGTGAAATGGGAAAGTCATTGTTTTAAATGTCTTACAAGAATGTGCATTGTACTGGGAGTTTTTCACATGCTACAGTATCAGGGATTGTTTCCACAGCACAGTATGAACAGAGATCTTTTTCAGATATGTCCCTATGTGGTTGTTTATTTCATCATTGTTATTTCATGCAGTGTTGTTTAATTAAGTGCCCCACATTGACTGGGTGAGATGGAGCTATGTGGGTAGCTAAGCAACAACTTGGGCCAGCAGCACTAACTGTAGTACTGACTCCACTTATTGACCTCATTCAAAGGGTTTCATATGTGGCACTGCCTGCCCTGCCGGTCTGGGAGAGTCTGGATGCTTTATGATGGGGATAAATCACCTCACAATGACCCTTTAACCCTCAGTTCTTATGTTTAGAATCAATTTGCCAACCATATGTGGACAGTTGCCTAACCAGACCCAGAAAATAGACTCTTGAATGACTGACTTTCAAATCTGCAGTTTGTTCAGTACATGATAGTGTGGAATGCGCTGTAGGCATGTCTATGGAGAGGTCTATCTTATGTTATTACACATTCAGATTGATTCTATCATGATTTCAAGATATTGTGAGACTGTATAGAACATGTTGGCATCCTGCCCTGCACATTTGATTCGGCCAATTCTGACATGATGAAGTGTCTGTTATTCCCTCCAACCACGTGGGAGAGAAAAGCCTGTGATTCTGAATGGAGCACCACTTGGCACACCTTCCCAGCATCAGTGGGCTTGAAGTGGAGGGAGGCTCCACGGAGGCCCAGACAAAAGGGGAAATAAAGAGAGGTCCTGGGCTGAAAGCTGCTGATGAGATGAGAGAGAGCGACTCCCTGGTCCAGCTGGACTGGGATCAAGCACTCGTCTGTCAGATCCGTCCGGATCTCATATCTCGTATAACATGGCCCTTCCTGGGCAAGGAGGGCACTGCCATTAAGAGCCTCACATTTGTTGACAAAGGTGGATTCCTCTCTCTCCTACACATTCTTTATCTCTTTCTATATGAAACACAAAGAAATGTTCCAACACTATGAATTGTTGACGCTGATCTTTTCAATCTTTCTTTTCTCATTGTGTCTGTCATTTTCTGCATATGGAAGCCTATTGGTCATTTTCAATAAAACGTCAATACGTTTGATTTGGCTGCTGGAGGGCAAGGAAAACCATTGACAACTTTGTGCCATTTTCAAAGATTGTTAAATACATTTTACAACTATTTGGTTTTAATATCATCACCTACTGAGCAAAACAATTGTTCATATTTAGTAACTGCATGCTTTTCATGATCAGTAAACATCAATGGTCATGTAAAACCTATCCATTTTGCATGTAGCTAGCTAAGCAAACAACATAATTTAAATGCTTCATCAGATTAGGATTTTGGAAAGAGCTGGACATCGTCCTGGTAAAGTTGTCAGGCGGACTACTGTCATCAACACTATAGATGGAAAGCAAATCAAACTATATTTGGATATAGCCATCTAGTTTTCCTGAAAGTTAGCTTGTAAACGAGGCATATTGATGTGATCTGTTATTAGCTAGCTAGCCTGCCAATCTGACGTGGTCCATCAGTCAATGTAGCCTATATCATGTCTGTCAGCAGCAATGATAATTAAACACTGTTAAAAACAATGTTGAAAAGGAGACACTGTTAGTTAACTTGGCTAGGTAGGCCTACATTGGTCTACTTAACACTATATGTTTAGCCAACTGTACAAAGTTTCTACCAGTAGCTTGCAAAGTAAACATGATCAGCTAACAGTACATCTGCAAATGCGCCCTTCTGCTGCTTGACAGACAGAGCCCACAATGGATGGGAAATTAAACCACACATACTTGTCAGGTATAGTTCACTTTTATTTTATATCACTGAAATATCCAATTAATGGTGGCCAATATTGAGACATATGGTGAGGCTTCCCTACATGTCTGAAATGACATGATCAATTGATGTTTACCGATCTTGAGAAGCATTCAGTTACTTGCTGTAGGCCTGTAACTGATGAAAGAGCTAAATGTGTGCAATTGTTTTGCATGGAATGATCAGAGATGTGTAGGTCTGACTATGCTCATCAAGAGATGATGATATTACATCAAATGGTTAACATTTATTTATCAATCCCTTGAAAACGGCATGCAGTTTTCAATGGTTTTAGCGGAGCTGTGGGTCTCCTTGCCCCCCAGCAGGCAAATCGAACACTCTGCACGTTACTGTGACGTCCAAGATGCCCCACATTGAACAGAGAAGCCACAGATATTTTAGAGGCCAGATTAGAAATCAGAAAAAGGGCGCTTGAGGACTTTGATATGTGTTTGTCCTCCCCAGCACATTGTGATAGAAAAGCCCTTTCAGGTTTATCATAAAGGAGGACGAGCGTCGATATCTTTTCTCCGTCATAGAGTATATGAAGTTCAGGGTTGAGTGTTCATTTGAAACGCCAAAGGCATTCTGTGTTAAAAAATAGTTGTGTTTGCTTTCAAATGCATTAGGCGTATACTGCCCTACCAAGCAAAAAGTCAGTAACTGCTCATAGCGTGGAACTGAGAAAAATGACTTTTATTTACCTTGGTTTCACAGTAACTTTATTCAGTTACTGCTAACATGAGCCACATTTTCTCCAAATCACAATACAATAGAGGCATGATACTTGTCCATATGATTAAGCATTTATTTAATGTAGCAAAAATGACATTAACTCATTATAGACCAAGTGATCAGTTACTGCCTATTTGCTTGGTAGGGCAGTATAATAAGGCAGACATTTCTCTGCAGCTACAGTTAAATCTTTGGGAAACTGTTCAACAAGCTGTCCAAGGAGAAGTTGTTTGGATTTGCTAGAATAAACGCGTTATTGTGCGTAGTGTATAGTGTGTGTACTGTTGTGTGTGCTGTTATGGAATGGCTTAAGACCACACTGAGCTGTGTCCAACACAAACAGTTCCACACATGCCTGAGAACCTCGGACTGAGGGCCGCATTCAGTGATTCACTGGCGTCAAGGGCGTAATCCTTGACCCATGCTACTCAATAACATGGCGTTTGATTGGTTGGTTCTCCTCCCTCGCCATGGGCATAGCTACCACTTCGTTTGTCTAGTTTTCTCCCTAAGCATTACAGTAGCAAAGGCTAATATCAAAGATGGCGCCGACAGATATGGCAGCTCTGCTTCTAGCTCCTAAGCAACTTTGCAGTATTTTGTTTTTTTTATGTGTTATTTCTTACCAAGCACTTCGCTACACCCCCAATAATGTCTGCTAAATATGTGTATGTGACCAATAACATTTTATTTTATTTGATAAAACAGTAATATTAACCTAACATAAGCAATGATAAAAACAATTGTAGCTGTGTCCATTATGAGTGGTGATGAATTGTTGATAAACAGAAATTAGATTAGGTCAGAATAGGACTGTAATAAATAGTGATCCAAGTTGATTGAATGGAAACTTTCGTGACATTTAGTTCTCCAGTTACAGTAACCTCTCATGTCTTGTTATTCTTCCCATGTCCCTTTATGGGGTCATTTTCCTCCATGGCTGTGGTAATGGCAGATAGGGGTCCTGCAGGGGGTGGCTGTTCTGGTGCCTGTCTCCAATGAAGCATTCCCTCATCCACCAATCCATGGGCCCTCTGACTGGGCATGGCCAGTGCTTTATCAGAGGGCAATGTTCTGCTGGCCTCGCCTCAGCTTGTTGGCAGCATTGGATGGGGGGATTTGGAATGTGTCACGTCAGCAATAGGAGGGAGGTATTGCGATGGTTCTCACAAGTGTCAATTTGAAACTGGGTTTGAGTAAGACACTATTCCTGTCTGTGTAACACTGTATTTTATAGAACAAAAATGTATTGGTACTTCAAAGTTAGACATTTACTAAGACAGCCAAAATACATTTCTGCTGTAAACAATAAGTTACATTCTTAGACTTGATTTACATTTTCACACACATAACTATCCTACGCACACAGTGCATTGGGTACAGTAAGCTTGAACAGAGGCTGATCTGCTCTGTGCTACTCCCTCACTTGTCCGCTCTGTGAGAGACAGGTTACTGTCTTTGATGAGCTGCACTCTGAGTCTATCCACAGACATGAGACTACCTCTCAACTCTCTCTGAAGTTCTTGCCAGATTTCACAATGTATAAATCATTTGGACCCTGGACACAGTTGTGTTCCTGCCAGTACACTATTCCTCGCTGAATACGTTCACAGAAAGCAGCGAAAACAATCATCAACTCTGAACCGCGCTGAATGAACCTCAATGAACCCACATTGTCCCCAAGGTATGCAAATGGCGGCATTATGAGTCATTCATCCTGGTCTCTGCAAGTCTCCACAACGGAGGAAATGGAAAGATTCAGAACAATGTCTCTTCAGTAATAATGAAGCTGATGGCCTATTATGCTGTATTGCAAATCAATATGTGTGGTATTTGGCGGTGGCTGAAGTGAAGAGTGTTGGCAGGAGGCCAGTCCATCTAGCACTGGGAATGAACAGATGCAGGTGCATCACAACTTGCATTCGCCTGTCAGGGTAAGAAAGGACGGATCAGTAACAATGCCAGCCATCCACTTGAGTGTAATTGTGCAAGGAGGCTTGTACTGAAACCTTCCTTTGTTCGGCAGGTGCTGTGATTCTGCACAGTATACATGTGTGTGTGTGTGTGTGTGTGTGTGTGTGTGTGTGTGTGTGTGTGTGTGTGTGTGTGTGTGTGTGTGTGTGTGTGTGTGTGTGTGTGTGTGTGTGTGTGTGTGTGTGTGCGTGCGTGCGTGCGTGTGTGTGTGTGTGTGTGTGTGTGTGTTGATGAGTGCATCATGGTTGTGTGTGAGTTGTTGTTTGAATATGTATACATGCACAATATATAGTATATGCATTTGCTGCTTAAGTTTATACATTGAAACTTAGACCAATGGTGTTTATGACCTATGAGTGCTTGAATAACAGCACGTCATCACGAGACTATGTGGAAAGTATCTGATGTATATTTCATCGGAGGGTCTTATAAACGGACCTTTTTCCAGAAACAATGCTGATGGTTCTGACAAGAACTCATACATACAAAACCTTTTACGAAACCATTTAGTCAAAAGTTGCCCAGGCACTCCACTCTGTGACATGTTTTGGTTCCCACACTTATTCACATGTATACAGACTTGTTTATCAGTTTACCAGTGAAACTGTGAGTGCTCTTTTCATGTTAGTATTAAATGTCTGATATGTTAGAATATATATTTATATTGTAAAGTTTCCTAGTGTTTATCCTTTAGTTGTTTGCTTGATACAGTTCTGTTGATCCCCTTGAATTCCACTATATATTTTTCCGGCTATTGGATGTTGTTTAGCTGTCATCAAAAGGCGTTTTTCTGTGAAAGTTCTTGTGTTTTGAAGGAGAACTGAATATCGGCATTAAAAATGTAATGGTATATTGCAAAACATCACTTCATAGATTCAGGGCAAGTGTAGGAGCAGATGTTTCTCCAGTGATCTGTAAATAAGTGGAATTGTAGATAAAGACACAGAGGAGGAGGCTGTAAGATATGCAGGAAGCAACAGAGCCCTGTGCCAAATCCACTGGATGAAACTGTGAGGAGAGAGCAGTCATAAACTATTAGGGCATGTATTTGATACTGGCGTCTTGTTTCAGTTCTTCTTCCTCTCCCTTTCTCTTCAGACCTTCCCTCGTTCCTGTGTGAACTGGTAGAGAGGGAGACCTTGAAGAAGACTGGGAAAGAAGAAATTAATCATCGGAGAGAGAGAGAGAGAGAGAGAGAGAGAGAGAGAGAGAGAGAGAGAGAGAGAGAGAGAGAGAGAGAGAGAGAGAGAGAGAGAGAGAGAGAGAGAGAGAGAGAGAGAGAGAGAGAGAGAGAGAGAGAGAGAGAGAGAGAGAGAGAGAAAAAAAAACCCACTAAAGTATGCAGCAGTGAGAAAAACAACATACATTTAAGAATAACTAGCTGAATAATGAGAAAGGGAGAAAAGCTGTGTGTGTTATTTCCACTGGGGCTGGTTTATAAAAGACATCCCTGAAAGGAGACTGTGTGCTGCCCTCTGTATGCTTCATCTTTAATGACATTTATAACAATTGTTCCTTAATCAGAACAAGTGCTTGTTTAAAATGCTAATCCCTTCTTGTCAGTGACATGCTGTAATTTGCCAGAACAATGCAGTATTATTTCGGTGGTCTTTCTCAGTACTCATCAAGGGCTTTAAGAATGGGACAATGATTGACCACCTGGTCCTGTTACAGTAGTGAAATGTATTAAACACTCACTCTCTTTAGAAAATCAATGTATGATTGTATGAGTTCTACAGGGTCAGGCTTGTGTTTCCATGGAATACGTAATTAGCTTGACCTGCAATGCAATTGACACATTTTGAGGACCATTCTATAGCTAAATCTTTATATGGTACCCTCTTCCACATTCTATGGATTTCTTATGCATTCTTTGAATTGCCACAAGTTTTTTCAAACAGTGTGATGTAATGTTTTCTGTTTGAATTTGGATGTATTCGGCGGATGTGACAAATTACATTTGATTTGATTACATTTCTAAATGTACTTATCAGATAATGACAACAGGATAGCTTAGAAATGAATGCACGATGAGCAGTAAGCATATAGATATATCAAGTTACAGAACCTAAGCTGTCAATCAAATCACATGTTATTGGTCACATGCACATGTTTAGCAGATGTCATTGCGGGTATAGCGAAATGCTTGTGTTCCTAGATCTGACAGTGCAGTAATATCTAACAATACACATGAATCTTAAAGAAAAATAATGACATTTCTTAATATTTGGACGAGCAATGTCGGAGTCCTGAAAGAACATGAAAAAAGGAAATACAATGAATGTTAGATATCAGAATTATAAATATAATATATCATATAAAATATAATAAGTTCTTTGAGGGAACTGCAAACCTTTGTATTGTATTTAAGGTTTATAAAGGCTTCTGAAGTTTGTAATGCATTTATATGTAAAGGTCCAATACAGACATTTCTTATCTCAATATCAAATCATTTCTGGGTAACAATTAAATACCTTACTGTGATTGTTTTGAATTAAAATGGTCAAAAAGAAACAAAAGAATCTTCTTAGCAAAGAATAATTTCTCAAACAAGAATTTTGCTAGGACTGTCTGGGAGTGTTCTGAGTGAGGAAGAAAAAAATGAAAACAAGGCCAAAACTGCATCCCACCAAAACAGGCTGAAATTCCAGGCAGTTTTTTCAAACAGCTCTTACACTAAAATAGCATTTTCATTATTTTCACAATTTCACAGTATTATTCCAACCTAGTGTGGAAATATACACTGAGTGTACAAAACATAAGCAACACCTGCTCTTTCCATGACAAAGACGGACCAGGTGAATCAAATCAAAACAAATCAAATTGTATTTGTCACAATACAACAGGTGTAGACCTTACAGTGAAATGCTTACTTACGAGCCCCTAACTAACAATGCAGTTTAAAAAAAATACTGATAAGAATAAGAAATATAAGTAACAAGTAATTGAAGAGCAGCAGTAAAATAACAATATCGAGACTTTATGCAGGGGGGTACCGGTACAGAATCAATGTGCGGGGGCACCGGTTAGTTGAGGTAATATGTACATGTAGGTAGAGTTATTAAAGTGACTATGCGTAGATGATAACAACAGAGAGTAGCAGTGGTGTAAAAGAGGGGGGGCATTGCAAATAGTCTGGATAGCCATTTGATTAGGTGTTCAGGAGTCTTATGGCTTGAGGGTGGAAGCTGTTTAGAAGCCTCTTGGACTTAGACTTGGCGCTCCGGTACCACTTGCTATGCGGTAGCACAGAGAACAGTCTATGACTAGGGTGGCTGGAGTCTATAAATATTTTTAGGGCCTTCCTCTGACACCGCCTGGTATAGAGGTCCTGGATTGCAGGAAGCTTGGCCCCAGTGATGTACTGGGCCGTTTACACTACCCTCTGTAGTGCCTTGCGGTCGGAGGCCGAACAGTTGCCATACCAGGCAGTGATGCAACCAGTCAGGATGCTCTCAATCGTGCAGTAAAAAAACAAGTTACAAACAACGCAAATAAACAAACAAAAAAACACAATCGGTTGGGGGCACGTAAAACGTCTGCCTTCTTCTCTGACGCCATCTTACAGGTGAAAGCTATGATTCCTTATTGATGTCAGTTGTTAAATCCACTTCAATCAGCGGAGATAAAGGGGAGAAGACAGGTTAAAGAAGGATTTTTGAGCCTTGAGACAATTGAGATATGGATTGTGTGTGTACCATTCAGAGGGTGAATGATGGGCAAGACAAAATATTAAGTGCCTTTGAAGGGAATATGGTAGTAGGTGCCAGGCGCACCGGTTTGAATTTATCAAGAACTGCAACGATGCTGGATTTTTCACACTCACAGTTTCCCGTGTGTATCAAGAATGGTCCACCACCCAAAGGACATCCAGCCTACTTGACACAATTGTGGGAAGCATTGGCGTCAATGTGGGCCAGCATCCCTGTGGAATGCTTTCAACACCTTGTAGAGTCCATGCCCCAACGAATTGAGGCACTATATGCACACAATACTTTAGTATTCATTTGATTCAACAGTTGAGTCTCCCCATTTGTTATTTCTGAGACAATTTGACCAAAATCAGTTACCGTTCCCCATCTCTCCAGCTGGCATGTGATGAAATGATTATGGTACAAGTCTGTTTGAGCACATAGGAAGAGAGGCCTTGGAATATCTTCTGTTCTGTTTAATTTGTTGCATATGGTTGAGTTCGGAATCATCTCAAGTTATCTGTACAGAGGCTGTTTTCGTGGTTTTGAAGAGCATTTTAATCAAGGAATCATGGCATTTCCTTACACAACTCAGTGGGCAAAGCTTGAGGCGAATCCCCATCCCTATTTACCCACTAACTCGTGATTAACACAAGCAGGCTGCTTCTCAGAAGAATAGTACCGGGAGAAATGAACCCTGCCTTGTCTCCTGAGTCAATTTATAATTATTATATTGTGTCTCAATTTAACTTCATCAGAGCGTTCTCACAGTACCCATCCACAGCGGGACCCACCTGATGGATTCAGCTCATTCTGTTGCTCACATAAATTAATTGGATTAAACATTTGATAATCAGTTTCTTTGTGCATCCAACCTTATATCTTCCCTTTTCACACACACACACACACACACACACACACACACGCACGCGCATGCACGCACGCACGCACGCACGCACGCACGCACGCACACACACACACACACACACACACACACACACACACACACACACACACACACACACACACACACACACACACACACACAAGCACATTCCAGCACACATCCACCCCTGCAGATCATTGATGGATCCTAAATAGTATCACAGTTTAAAGGTCAAGGTGTCAATCCCAGACATCAACTCATTTACCATAATCACTGTCTTCTTAAGAAAGAACGGTTCCTATCTGTCACGCCCTGACCTGAGATATCTCTGTTTCTTTATATTTTGGTTAGGTCAGGGTGTGACTAGGGTGGGTACGTTAGTTTTTGTATTGTCTAGGGTTTTTTGTATGTCTAGGCTTTTGTAGGTCTAGGTGATTTGTATGTCTATGGTGGCCTGATATGGTTCCCAATCAGAGGCAGCTGTTTATCGTTGTCTCTGATTGGGGATCATATTTAGGTAGCCATTTTCCCTTTGGTGTTGGTGGGTTCTTATCTATGTGTAGTTTCCTGTCAGCACTCATTTTGAATAGTTTCACGTGTTGTTTTGTTATTTTGGATAGTTTGTTCAGTGTTCATTCTTATTATAATAAAGAATGTACGCATACCACGCTGCGCCTTGGTCCGAGGCATACGACGAACGGGACACTATCTGACTCAGTCTTCCTTTTTCTGAGAGGGAAATTGCTGTAACTCAGAGATGATTAAGCTGCCATTTAAACAGACCATCCTCAGTTATTGTGTTCATTGTGCGCCTGTTATAAATTAAAATCTATGGAGTTGATATTTGAAGGTTTCTGCTCTAACTGTCCCAGTTTCTGTTTTATCAATGCTGTCTGATGATGTGTAGTCTGACATAGACACCTCTCTATTTGAGTCCCAGTGTGTAGTTAACCAGATGTCTGACCTTAGCTGACCTCCTCTTAGTCCCTTCCTCAGGCTCTGCTCTCTGCTCAGGGCATTTAGAAGGAGCACAGCACATCAGCCATTTAGCCTGGATGGCTGGCCATGGCCATGCTGTGGACCAGACTGTGACTGTCTGTCAGGGGGGAAGAGGGAGATCGCTGGGTGGACTGAGTGTCTTGGTAGTGTTTTCCATTATATTTTAGAAGAGAAGACATGTTATTGAAGCCAGTATAGAGGCATTAGATTAGCTGGATCCTTGGGCCTCATTTGTCACCTGGAGCCTCATTGTCACTTTCACTAGTCTAAACATGCTGGATGATGAGGAACCATTTTCAGAGTCCTCTCCACATCAGAATAAGTAACACTCCAGAGATGCTTAGAAAGATAGATGAAAATGAGAAGTGTGGGGCTTGTGATTGGTTCAAGGGTGGCAGGAGGTGATGCAAATGAGATGAAAAGAGAGAAGGAGAGAGAAAAAGCGAGATTGAGAGGAGGAAGTGAGAGAGGAAGAGAGAGAGAGTGTGTGGAGTGGAGTTCACAGGTCCGGGCTACTCTGTGACACCTGCAGCCCTGCCTGAACCCCCCCATGTCACCCCCCTCCATGATAGGCTCATGACACGGCAACAACACACCACGACACGCCACTCCACTACCCACTCAATCACAGCCTTGATAATCACATGCTAATTCATTTCCCCTTGTCCTCGGGTCATATCCATCATGTTAACAGCAAATACCACCACACTGCTGGATGTTCACACCCCTCAAGAAACAGGCTAGACAACCATAATTATTCATATTTTGGTAAGTATCAGTTTTTCATGGATAGGAGAGGAAGAAATCCTTCTATTGCTTCATTTTGAAGATCACATCATCAAGGTTTCTCTCTTTTTTTGTTACGTTTTCATCAAATGCTTTAGCAAATGTTCAAATTGTCAGTATTCTGAAAAACTGCTACAATTATTCATTAGTGCTTATGTTTCTTACCCCCCACTCCCAACACGCAGAATGATTTGTTTTTAATCATGCTGATGTTTTGGTTTTATGTTCTGTGGGGTGGAAACTTTGTGCATCTTTTTAGTAATGAGAGTAAAAATGGGCTGCCATCTGCTTTTCAATTTGCTAAACATTCTGGGTGAATATGTCCTCATGCGGGGAGATGCAATGCTCCTGAGCATAATGCAAACACAGCTTTCTGATCCTTGATTCAAATTACCAGTATAATGTGACTAGCTACCTTTGAATTGAAGCAATTATTATACCTTTGTTTTTGACATCAAAAGTTGTTCTATGTGAATTGCCAGTGCTTCGGTGAGTGTCAGGAAAATGATCCATCCGGCTGAGTTAGTCACAGTGACTTGCTCTACAGTGTCTGAGATCTTGTTTAATTTGAATACATCCATAATCATTACAGCCATTTTGAAAGGACGCTAATACGGGGCTTTTGCTGAGACTTCAAAATGTTTTACAACAAGCTTGAAACATCAAATATGTGCATAGTTGAATAGTTTTTAAATGCACTCATTAAGGCAATTGAATAATGTTATGGTGTAGTGATCAGAGAGCATCTTGTGTTCAACAAAAGGTTAAATTATGAGGTGGACCCCTTTGAATACGGATGTCTTTATGTTTACTTGTGTATTTTGTCAATAGTTCTGCCTTTCCTACAGGGTACAATGGTTTTTAATTGCCTGTAGTCACCTTTGTCAAATCAAATCAAATCAAACTTTATTTGTTACATGCGCCGAATACAACAAGTGTAGACTTTACCGTGAAATGCTTACTTACAAGCCCTTAACCAACAGTGCAGTTCAAGAAGAGTTATCAAAATATTTACCAAGTAGACTAAAATAAAAAGTCATAATAAAAAGGTAACACAATAATAACATTAATGAGGTTATGTACAGGGGGCACCGGTACCGAGTCAGTGCGCGGGGGTACAGGTTAGTTGAGGTAATTTGTACATGTAGGTGGGGGTGAAGTGAATATGCATTGATAATAAACAGCGAGTAGCGCTACCCGCTACAATGCAAATTGTACAGACGTAGTAGAACACAGCTACTTCACAAAGGAAGATGACAAAGGTGACTACAGGCAATTAAAAACCATTGTACCCTGAAGGAAAGGCAGAACTATTGACAAAATACACAAGTAAACATAAAGACATCTGTATTCAAAGGGGTCCACCTCATAATTTAACCCTTTGTTGAACACAAGATGCTCTCTGATCACTACACCACAACATTATTCAATTGCCTTAATGAGTGCATTTAAAAACTATTCAACTATGCACATATTTGTTGTTTCGTTCAGATGCCGAGCAGTTGCCATCCCAGGCGGTGATGCAACCGGTCAGGATCTTCTCGATGGTGCAGCTGTAGAACCTTTTTAGGATCTGGGGACCCATGCCAAATCTTTTCAGTCTGCTGAGGGGGAAAAGGTTTTGTCGTGCCCTCGTCACGACTGTCTTCGTATGTTTGGACCATGATAGTCATCTTCCTTTGTGAAGTAGCTGTGTTCTACTACGATTGTACAGGACTTTCTTGATATATTGAGACTCTGTTGTTATAGTGGCCTTGTGGATACCTGGCTGCTATACAGTCACAGAGACATAACTGCTGGCTGTGTTTAGGACTTTCTCATTGAGAAGAACCAACCTCCTCTCTCAGTCCTCAACTCCCTGAATCATGCTGCTCTGGTCCTGTCAGTCATGGACACCGCTCTACAGTAAAATAAACGATTTACTGATTATTTTAATATCTGTCCACTCACAACTCCCAAAGTCTCTTTTAATATGAGTGGCGTACAGCTGCACCAACCATTAGTGTTTTTCTGACTCTAAACACACCATCGGAACCTGTGTAAGTGTGTTGCTTGTATGTATGTGTATGTGTGTGTATGTATGTATGTGTGTGTGTGTGTGTGTGCGTGCGTGCGTGCGTGCGCGCGCGTGCGCGTGTGTGTGTGTGTGTGTGTGTGTGTGTGTGTGTGTGTGTGTGTGTGTGTGTGTGTGTGTGTGTGTGTAATAACTGACAAGGTACCATGCCCTGGAACAGGCGATGGAAAGTTTTCCATAACTGAAAAGGTAAATTGTACAGCTTATTCATTAGACCAAAGGAAATATCTATGCATTAGCCTAACCTTTTTCATATATACTGTAGTATTGCAATTTGAGCCTTTCAGCCCATGGCGCGGCTGTGAAAAACCAGATCGTTTTGGAGTTATTCTGGAAGGCCTACAGTATATTGATACACGGGCTGGAATAGAATTCAATATGTCATTCCTAAGCATTTCCCCCAGAGAATCACTCCTTTCTCTAGAATTTATATAGAAATGTTGTGTGCAAATGCAGTAATAGACACATTTATAACATCAAAAGGATACCATTTTCTTTTCAATCACACAACAGTATGAATAGCTTGTTCCATTGAATCTAACAACGAGGGGCCATTACGCCACGCTAAAGGATGGGTTGCCTCCACTTGCTTTTATGAAAGTGTGTCAAACAATTTACCATGTCTCACATTTGTTCTAAGCAGACGGGGCTGTCAAACAGGTTTGTTTCTAATTTGTCAGCCGAATGTCGTTTTTATTTCAATTGGTCTGGGTAATCACCAGTGATGTATATATATTTTAATGCAGACTTTATTCTCTTTAATACATTAAGTTCACTTCTGCAGAGTTCACAGAGACCCAGAGATGACAACTACAGTCGGCTAATTGCAGTTGGTAAATGATTTGGAAAGGATGACATGCATAGCAGGGATGTGATTGCTGCACATTGAGTGTCTGGCTGGGGATATGCACACTGTTCAAATAGAAGGGTGATGAAAGTGAACGTTTTTACCTCAATCGTGTAATGGCTCCGTTGGAGCACTTTGTAGAAAAAGGGTTACAGTAAATGACTGGAATGGGAGAGTTCCTCAGCTTTCAACCATATTGTATTCAATGCTCTTCCCTGCATAGACATCAATTCAAACATGGCTATGTAGTGGATGTGAGTGGTCAGTATGTTTGAAAAAGGCCCAACATAAATGCAACTGTCAGAGGTCTTGTTATGATACATTTGAACTTATCTTATGGCAAAGATCATGTTCAGTATAGCTAAATAATTTGCTATTAAATGTTTTATAAAATATTCAACTAACATAACTTGAATGGATCACGTTTATACACATTTTATTTAAATTAAAATGTCAATGAGTGTATCATGTACGATTTCTCATACATTATATACCTTTTCATCAGTTTCTGGAGTCTGACCTTATAATGAGATGAACCCAGACAGACAGACAGACAGACAGACAGACAGACAGACAGGCAGCTGGAACAGGTCCCAAAACAAATGCTTTGTTTACAATACAATTAATGAAGTGTGACACACATTTACTTACATACCGGGCAACAAAACTATTTGGATGAATAATTAATCAAGATTGTTTATGTGAGCAGTTCTACCATGCTATTAGGATGAGCAATTCAAGACAGTGTAAAGGATTGTCTGTCAATTACAATTTAGAAGAACAGGCATTGGCTACTATTTTATATCATTAGAAGGTTCCACAGTCAGATTGCCTGGAAGCCACAAAATAAAATGGGATTTTCCCCTGTTTAAACCAACACATCAACCCACCAATCTCTCATAGGCATTTGTTGATATGCATACATATCGAAAATAAGTGTGGCCAACTGCACAGTCTGACTAAGAAGGCATTTAACAGGCGTTAAAATCCATATTTGTGTCAGTCAGCTAGCTACAGCCTGGAGACATTGTATGTCTGTGTCGGCACGGAGAACAGAAAACAGAGACTTACACATCTCATGTTGAATGATTTTAAGATTAGTATTTGCATATATAGATTTTTCCTCTCTCCAACTCATATTTTTCTGTTTAGATTGACATGCATTTATTCAATTTGGCTATTTGTTCCATTGCTCCAAAAACAAATCCATGTCAATGAGTGTAGATTCTCTTTATACTAATGTGAATGACCTGGCTTTGGGAATACTATTGTAGCGCTACTTTGTGTTGGTCAGTATTTACTCATTTATTTATGCGCCTGAATGTTGCCAAGTTACAAAGTCATCCCCAATATCCTGAGTGTATGTTCTTTATAATCCTGCATCTGGTGAAGCCTATCATTTAAACAAAAATTGATCTCTGATCTTATGTCATGGCCAAAAACTCTTGGATTTCTCTGCAGATAAGTCTTGATTGGATTCAGCTGATATTTAGTGCTGGCTATCAGGTATCCATGGTGGCGTGAAACATATAAATATCCAGGAGAGATGTTTATAAAATCATCAGAGCCTTCCGGGTGAAGTAAAGCCTAGCTACCATCTGGTCCCAGCCAATCAGAGGAACAGCTGTATTTTCCCTAACTCTTCTCTCTCTGCCCCCTAACACAGCCAAGCTGGCCAGCACACTGTTTAGCACACCATACACACAACACAAAATATGTTTAACACACCATACACACAACACAAAATACCACAGCATGCATTTGTGGTGAAGCTGTGGTAAAGACTGGCACATTTTCTTACTTGGTAGTGATGTATAACAGTGATTTTCAATTGGTGTTGCCGGTTGTGTTTTTCCAATTGTTGCCTTTTCCCTTGAAAATGTTTTGGGGTCTGTCAGTAGAACGGGTCTATAATGGTATAGCATGGATATATCCCTCCCATGATCCTGTGCTTTGTTCTGCCCCATGAGAGAAGTTCTCTGCAGTAGTGGCATTAGGTCCTGTGTGAGTGGGAAAACATGAACGCCATTGCACCTGACAGCGTGTTCACTTTTAAAGTCATTGTAGTGACAGGGGAGCTACTTCAGGGTGGATAATTGTATCCTGGGTCTACTGCACGCTGCTTATTATTGATTCATGGGGAGCTGAATGAACTCCTTGTAAATGTATAAAAATACATTAAGAGTCCATTCTCCTTTTCTAAAATCCCAGCTCCAGCTATCTGCTTTTGTCACTCCGGGCCCGGTCTCTGCCAGCTCGACTTTTAAGGCTCTGGCAGGCAGGATGGAGCTTATGTTGAACAGAGCTGACAGGTCGGACAGTAATGCAGTTGTCTGGTCTTTTATTTCTTACATGGGATCAGATTTTTAAGCCACAGCACATTAGAATGAAGTGCTCTCTGACTAAGACATGGAAGTTGTACTGCAGCAACTGCTGCTTTTCTGTTAACTTTCAGATAAAATTGAAGGGGAAGATGTTGGGAAAAGTTTAGTTCTGCACTGTTGCAAAATTATGTGAATTTTATTGTATTAATGATTCCTCAATTTGTTTATTTAATTCTTAATACATTTATTTTTTCATTTTGTCAATCTAATGGAACTATCTGCCCTGGTGGAGGTGCTTACACTTGATTTGTATTTTCTCATTGATGGTAAATACCAACCATCATGTGCATAAACACACACATGTGTAGGAGTTGTTTCCAGAACAGGCTAGGCTAACATGCAGTAACACACTTAGTGTTTCTGTGATCTCCTCCTCTGTCCTCATGGCTGGCAAAGCAGGGATTCATGGGACTATTTAGGAAAGGGATGAGGGCCAGAAATAACTATGCAGGGATTTTCAATCTGGGCTCCGCACGTGTCCTAACCTAAGCCCCGATATGTTCCACAGTCTCTTTTAACAGGTTTCAAATTACACGATGCTTTGAGTGACATGTTTTGTGCTACCTCTCCCTGTAATTTCTGGTGATGGTATTGTATATTGTTATGTCATTGTAAATACACCCAGAACCACAGGATCATGAAGTCACCTCCACAGGGCCTGCCAGTGTAATTAGA
Organism: Salvelinus fontinalis; assembly: GCF_029448725.1. Classification (NCBI taxonomy): domain Eukaryota; kingdom Metazoa; phylum Chordata; class Actinopteri; order Salmoniformes; family Salmonidae; genus Salvelinus; species Salvelinus fontinalis. The sequence goes on from NC_074668.1 coordinate 75,338,502, forward strand.
GCCTGGAGGTTTACTGGCTATCCCTGCCCAGACCAGAGCCCAGGGCCCAGGGCCCAGAGCCGGGGACAGAAGGGACAGGCCAGCCTGCGAGACAGCTGCTCCTCTTCACATTCACTTATGGGGACACCGACAAAAAAAGAGAGAGGAAAATGACAATATGCCCACGCACAGCTGGAAACCATCAAGAAGGATCGACGTAGGCCCAGCCTTCTAAGCCTGGTCCCACTCTCAGCCTAATAGCTCAGTCTTGGCACCCTCTTTTATTTGCTCATGAAAATTTGTAATTCCTGATTTGCTCTCCACATTTTCCAGAGGATAAAGGAATTAAGCAGTAATTTCCTTTTGTTGTAAATGTTAATACTAGAGGACAAAGAATGCTGTTTGATACTGCAGGCTGTTTGTTTGATTGGGATGCTGGGGAAGGGTGTTGAAGTCATTTGCCTGGAGGCCACCCGCGAAAATACACACGTCACCGGATAGATCTAATCCTCCATTACACTTTACAGGCTGTGATTATTTTGGTTTTGATGTCGGGCTACTGCAGATTCAGTACTGTATCACTTCCTTACTGAACAGACGGTAGCTTTCTATCACAAATTCTCCATTAACTCCAGGGTTGAATTCTTGGTTCTCGTGAGAGTAACAATGACAGAAAGAGGAATGTTAAATAAATATGCAGACTTTGGTAGAGATGAAAGGTTAATAATTATGAACAGAAAGAAATAGCCAAGGGAAAAAAGATATCTGACACAGTGAACAAAAACATAATTGTAGGGACAATCATGAGAATAGCCATCAAGAGACTACTTAAATATGGAGATAGGAAGTCATTTATGTGGCTGGGATTAGAACCAAGAAGACTTCCTGAATTGACAGGAAGCCATACACGTGTCGCCACTGAGTGATGGAGGCTGCACAGGAAAGGGGCGTGGCCCCTGAAGGCTTGTGGACTTGGCATGCCCTGACAGCAACATTGTGCGATGAGCTGCTCAGCCTGGCCATTCATCCACACCAGTCTAGTCTCCATCCATAGTGATTAGCATTGTCATCCTCATTTAGCCAGCCTCTATGCAGATGGCCCATGTGTTGGAGGAGCAAGCCAGCAGTAGAGGGCCCAGCTTTCCCCCCCACATAATTACTCTCTGCCCCAGCTCTCCCTCATCTTCATCCCATAAAATACATTTTAGGAAAATAGTTGTAGTGGTTTTATGGTCTTCTGTTTTAGGACTGTAACATTATCTATTGGATTGTCAAATGTCCAATTTCAGAGTGAACAATGAAGAAACGTCTTGTAATGGTCCTTCTAAGATCCTGGTATTCCAAGATAGAAAAGAAAGTAGTGGGCCAGTACAATGCAGAACAACTTTAGTTAACTACTGACAGGTTATATACTGTAGACAGAATACATATAGAAAGACAAGATCAGCCTATGGTATATTTAAGCAATAAGGCCCAACGAGGTGTGGTATATGGCCAATATACCAGGGCTAAGGGCTGTTCTTAGCCATGACGCAACGCTCTTAGCCGTGGTATATTGGCCATATATCACAAACCCCTAAGGAGCCTTATTGCTTTTATAAACTGGTTACCAACGTAATTAGAGCAGTTAAAATTCATGTTTTGTTATACCCATGGTATACGGTCTGAAATAGCACGGCTTTCAGACAATCAGCATTCAAGGCTCGAACCACCCAGTTTATAATTAATAACAGGACGCACAGCTGCAACGCGTTTCGACTGCTAGAGTCTTCTTCAGGCAACGTTGTGGACGGAAGTTGACGTGTCTCTACTGGTATTAACATTAACTTTTCTACATGTATTTCCTTACAAGAGTATAATATCAATTAAGGGTGAAATTAAATGGCAGTGAGATAGCTCCAGGAGAGCCCAGATCAGGCTGCATGTTCAAGGTGGAATCAGCTTGTTGCCTTGGTACTGCAGGGGCAACCACAGCCCTTCAGGTTCTGCTCTCTACCAGACTCAGCTATGAGGCCTCCACACCCTGCATAAGGAGTGTCGGGTACCAACGCTGGAGCATGTCAGCTTGAAGCACCTCATCATGCTTGGCTGACTGGACCTCACACCTGTCCCTTCCTCTCCTACCTTAACACCCATAGGCTCCCCACCCACACCAAGCCTCTCTCCTCTCCTCTCCTCTCCTCTCCTCTCCTCTCAAAGCCAAGATGATGGGCCTAATAATTAAAGTGATTGCGTACGGCTGGTGAGCTGCAGTGCATCTGTGTGTGTCAGGCCCCTGACGTGATACAGAGGGACAGCACAACTATTAAATATCCATCACGCCACATCAGTTCTAATGCCATCAGAAACACATGAGTACATCGGCTAAGCCTCTTCCTTCCACAATGATTAAGTAAGTCTTTAATTTCCAAGACAAATAAAAAATGCAAGATCATTTTATCATAAATGTAAATGACCTGTCTCTTTGGATGACATTTAGCAGGGGTAGTGCTGGAGCTAATACAAGACTCTGTATACTTCAGAGAGCAGGGGCTCAGTGCTGGGCTCAGGTCCTTTGGTAGTATTATCATTCTAATGAGGCAGCATATGTTTGTGGTCTGTGTTGTAATGCAGTTGTCTTGTCCTCCCCTTTCATCTGTCTTGTTCAAATGCTGGAGGTTGATTAGACAAATGGATGTGTCTGTACCCATTAGAGTGATTGGGCTGCCCAACTGTTAAGTGTCCCAATCAGGTCAGGGAGACAACAGAGCGGGAAATAGACTGGGTTGCCCTCTCTCCCCATTGTCAGATTGTGACAGAATATAAACCACATTTTTCTGAACTTCATTTGACCTCAACCCATGAAGGCTATTTTAAACACGAGATGAAGAAAGAAGAGACATTCTGAGTGACAATTTTCTTATAATTCTTCTTTATTATCATCTAACATAATTAAAGACTAATTTTATGTCAAATTGAAAGTTGCACAAACGTATGCATATTTATAAATTTTGCATAATGAAATTACATGTCTTAGATTGCTCATTGTCTGTTAAGATTGTTGTTACATTTACTAATTCCTCTTGGTCTAAATGAGTTGTCTACCGGCTCGTTCGTTAGTGTTATTCTGGGTAAACCTGAGAGGAGTTGATAATTAGACACGTGTGTCTGTTGTGACCCTCGTGGGTATCCTGAAATGAAACGCTGTCACTCAACAAGGAAAATGCTAATAGCTCCACAAATGGACAATTTGTGAATACTGACTAGTTAAATAACCAATACTTTTGTTTGATTGACATCCACCCACTCCCTTCCCCCCTATCCCCCCCTAAAACATGACAGTCTTGCTCAGTGGCCCAGCCCAAAAAGATATATCTCTAATCCTACATAATCACACAGTAAAGCCAATCCCATGTATAAGAACACCACAGTAAACTCCAAAGAGAATGAAGACATTCAATTCATTCTATGGTGGGGCTTTTACAGCAGAAAGGCAGGAAATAATGAAACATATGGATGCAGACTTAATTTTCACTGCCATAACAGGAGGTTTGGGTCCCTGTGGCAGGGCTCATGGAGAGATGGTGGTGAAAGGACGGGTGACAGCACACTTGGTGTGTCAGAATCTCTAGCGAATGTCAGAGCAGGCACACATTCCTCGCTGCTGCCACCTCCCCTGCTCTCATGTTTATGCAGCGATCGACTGATTTCTTTTGATTCTGCTGTGAAGCTCTTGATTTGGCGCTGACTGACTGCTGGCAGCGTTTCAACACTCTTCCACAGGTTCAGGGGTTCACTAATCAGGCCTGGGTGGGGCAGGAGTGGGAGAGAAAATGAGGGTGTCCCCCTTGGAGCAGGAAAAGAGGGTGTCTCGCGACGCTGTCGGCTCTCTGCTCTCGTGCGACCCACAGACTAACTCTACTTTTGGGGAGTGCCAAAAAGTTTTCCCTCCGCTTGAAGTGAGTGGAGTCACTAGCAGACAGACAGAGGCGCTCAGAGGCTTTTGGTGGCCTGATGAACACATTACTTATTCATAGAGGCCTGATACACATATAAACATCTTTAAAGGACTTGTTTTTGTAGTAGATCAGTGAGTCTTGTCAACATTCCTCAGTTCTCCTTTATTCAACTTTCATTTAAGTTTACAATCAACCTTAGTGATACAATTTCAGATTTGTACAAAATGATAATCATTTATTATGAAAGGACATTAATTAACATCAGTAGAAAATACTGTTTGATAATGCAATGTCTTTCTATTGTTTAGGGGAGGATTCGGAGGATGACCAACAGCACACACAACTGGATGTTAGCCAAGCATTAACGAGTGAGAGAGGTAGAGGCCTACTGTATGTATAGTATTGATCCAGGGCACATAGCAGGGAATGGGTACATTGAAAGGTACATCATGACATCAACTGAGGGGCTTCTGGGGTCAAATGCAGGAGGCTGCTATTTGGGGGGGGTCTAAGCCCCCATCCGTCAGAACCTAGAGAACCATGGTATGAGCTATCAGGCCTGTCAAGTGCACACAGAGAGGGAGAGCAGGCGGGCGAGTGGTGAGGGAGCAAGACAGTTAGCATGACGAGAGCCATACAGATAAATCACAATTCACTCAGGGAGCAGTCACAGTCAATAGCATATTCACTGGCTGCCTCAACAGCTCATTTGATAGTGCTCTCGTCGCACCATTCATTTTTCTGAAGGATGAAAGGCGGGCTAGAAAATGTCATCAGCTCACTGAGGCAGGGACGATAGTAACTCAGAATAAAAGAGGGAGGGAGGTGCTTGCTAATTAATTAAGTTTCTTAGGCCTGCCACGGGCAGAGAAGCCTTTTTCCAGGGGGCCTTTCAATTAGACATGCGTTGTAATTAAATGCTGTGTCAGAGGGCTGGCGGGGCCTGACAGATCTATGTCCTGGGCTAAGCCACTTACATTCATCATCCTGATGGATAGCTCACCATACAGGAATATTGTTTTTGATTTGTTTTTGTTTTTTGTGGGGCGGGGTGATTTTGCCACCTCTGCCTGGGCTATTGGACTCCTGTTCCCAGAGTTTTATTTTCCTCCCGTCGTTGTTTCAGGTCTATGTAAATATGAATGCAGACCTGTGTTATTTATATACAATGCTCTTCCAGACCTCCCATAATGGAAGAACACAAATCTAACCTATGACCTACAGTTCAGTTAAGTATAAGAATGATTTAAACTATTTGATTAGGCTTTATTTTACAGTATGTAACTGACAGTGGCCAGTACACAATAATTGTATTTTCGCACTATTTGGTACCAGGTAGATAACAATAGGTACAGACAAGGTACATAACTATTGTGTTGAATATTACCAAAAAAAAACATCTATCTGAAATAATACAATTTAAAAAATCTGACTGTTTCTAACCTTATCTGTATTGATTTTATTTAACTAGGCAAGTCAGTTAAGATTAAAATCTTATTTACAATGACGGCCTACCCCGGCCCAAACCTAACGACTCTGGGCCAATTGTGCGCCGCACATAGGCTTTCCAATCATGGCCAGTTATGATACAGCCTGGAATCAAACCAGGATCTGTAGTGACACCTCTAGCACTGAGATGCAGTGCCTTAGACCACTGCGCCATTCAGGAGCACATGTTGTATCATTGTTTTTCTTACAATAGTCAATCAATGAAGTAGTCAATTGTAAGACAGTAGCTCAATATTAATGCTATATCAAAACTAGATGGGATTAATATTTAGTTTTTATCTATAGTTATTCAGTTTCACAGTGCGCTCAAAACAGTCTTCAAGCGCACTCACAGTGCGAGAGAGAGAGAAACAAAGAGAGAGAGAGAGAGGAGGAGGAAGATAGAGTGAGTGGGAGACAGGGAGAATGAGAGAGTGGCTTTCAGGTATCTTAGCCTCACTGTGGCTCACTCTGATGTCCGATAAGGCTGAGGAGTGTGTGCTGTGTGGTGCTCGTCCAGGCAGAGAGGAGAGGACCTCGTCTGTAGACATGTCTTGGGGACATGGTGTGGCCATCCTCTGTACACTGTGTCAGATGTGCTTTCAAGCCCCAGAATGCCCCACACACTTCAAATGATGTGTGTGTGTGTGTGTGTGTGTGTGTGTGTGTGTGTGTGTGTGTGTGTGTGTGTGTGTGTGTGTGTGTGTGTGTGTGTGTGTGTGTGTGTGTGTGTCCACTGCCACCTCTCATTGTGGAGAGAGCACCATAGCACCACTACACTTAGGCTAGGGAACTGATAAAGGAGAGGTTGCCACTACATTGTGTTGACACTATGTACTGTAGTCTACCTACAGTGTTAATATTTTGGAAGACTACTGTAGTTCTCAGTATTCCAGACATACACATACAATATCCTGCAGTTTACACTTCAACCAAATGCTATAGTGAGTATAAGGAAGAATAGAGTTTAATAGAACATAGAATTTAATTGAACATTGAATTTAATAGAATTGAACATAGAAATGAATAGAACATAGCATTTAATAGTATTGAATTGAACATAGAATTGAAAATAATTGAACATAGAAATGAACAGAACATACAATTGAATAGAATTGTACATAGAATTGAATAGAATACATAGAAATATGTACTTCATCTCTATGGGTTGAACAGCAGTAGAGCAGAACTGCTATACTCAGTACTCAGTACCACTTAGTTAACAGACACCCTGGGGAACAAAGGATCTGACAGGAGATTGTAACGAAACAAAACCGATAGAAACAATGTTTTACATCATACTTATGCGGCTACATCACAGATGGATGTGACTTCAAAGCCTGGGGTTTCTTTTATTCCTGGGTATTTTCCTCTCATCGTTTTCTGTCTTTAACAATGAAATAGTGCCATGCTTTGTGCCGTGCAGCTATTCTGAGATGTCACAGCTGGTGTCAGTGTTTCAACCAGCAGCCTGGTGTTCTCTATTTTCCTCTTGTTGTACAGTTTAGGTTGGCCAGCTCAGCTGTGGTGATCGCTGCTCCTATCTTGGCTTTTCCTCGTGTGTAATTTGGACTTGGCTTGTGGTGGCAGGGGTAACCAGTGCCTTTCAAGGAACCGAAATAGACAACAAAGGGGGAAAAACACGTGCGCAAGAGAGCTAGCTTCCTTGGAGGTCTCAAACCTAAATGCATGTGAAGAAGGTTGGAGGAGGAGGTCCATATCACAGTACCAACCTCAACTATAAAATCATTGAGCCCTCACCATCACAGCGTCCTCACTTTAGCTTGTAGTGTTTGTATTTCTATAATGGGTTGGACATGGCTGTCTCTATTGCTCACATATAGCTGCACCATATGCCTCTGAAAAGAGGCAGCACGTCAATTTCAAAGAAACCTGCTGCTAACAGAAAATTGATGTTCAGGGAGCCCTGACCCCTAATTTTCTTTATTTTTCATTGCTTTGTTAAAAGCCGCCAAGGGAATGCTTGCTGTCATTGCTTTTTACCCTTCTGCTGCCCTGCTGTCCATCTCCCTGGCTGGAGACTCAGTGAAATTGCTGTATACCATAATAGACTTGGCCATTTGGACCAGCACACAATGAATGTTGTTGTAATTTCTGCTGTCACGGGGGCAATGAATGTCCCCATGTTTGTTTCTCCCCCTCCTTTTGCTTGTTGCCTATGTGTAGAGAGCAATTTACATGGAGACATTAATGTAACTGTCATGTTCTATCCAAGAGCACTGATGCAGAACTGCTAAAAGACAGCCACGCCACTGTATTGATGCTCATGGCACCAGAGATTGAGCTGCAATAGAAAGTTAATGGAATTAAGCAAAGAATTCTCCCATCCACCCATGCAGAGAAAAAATAGGCACATTTAAATAAGCATTGGCTTGAAAATAAATGGCCAAATGTAACATCTGGAAAGACATTTGCTAAAGTAATTTGTATGAGGTAAAGATTCAGAGGGAGAGAGAGGGGGGGAGGTAGAGAGAGAGTGATCAGGAAATATGAATATGTGTATTGCTTCTCTTAAAGATTGCAGTATCAGCTGTTTGAGCCTGTTGCCTATTCTGGCCTCATTGTTGCATTTGTTAAGTGGGCAAATGTCTTATATAATTTATCAATACTGGATTTCCGTTTTTTGTTTTTCTAAAGTTTCATTTGAGCCTTTCAAATCCATTTTGATTAAGTTTTCATGTTAAAAGTCATTCTGCTTCTGTCTCTACTGTTTAACTCCAGTCAAGCAGGAGAACAGTATTATGTTTCTGTTTGGGAGAGAAGGGGAGAGTTTGGGAGTACCAGGGTCTTGTATCTCTGTATTAAGTGTTCAAAGCCTGCCTTGTTTCCAGGAGGGACCTGGGAGGGACCTGGGAGGGACCTGGGAGGGACCTGGGGAACCATGGGCCAACAGTAAATGGAAGGCAACATGCTGCTGTAGTCTTTAACTCAGACAGACAACCAGGACACACACACACATAGCGCGCACACACACACACACACACACACACACACACACACACACACACACACACACACACACACACACACACACACACACACACACACACACACACACACACACACACACACACACACACATGCACACACACACACACACACCTCACATTACGCCCTTTCAGGAGAGAAAGAATGAAAGAAAGAAAAAAGGAAACTAAAATATGTACAACACTTATCTTTCTGTTAGTAGCAGCCATACAGCTGTTCTCTCTGTAAAGGAAGAGAAGCAGCAGCATTTTCACAGGGTAACATTTTCTTTCTGCTGGCCCTTTTGTATGTTTGAGGAGCTCTTCACATTTGTATTGGATAATAGCCTGACACAAATATCTGTATTCATTTTGTCTGGTCCATCTGATGTGTGCTATTACCTACAGTACATTCTCTCTGCTCGGTGCGGTGGCCACCTCATTTTATATATTCTATTATACGGGTACTGTACAGTAACATGTATAGTCTGTCTCAGGAGATTTTCAATGTCTCTTCACTTTTTAAATGTGTTATTCGTGTGCTATTGTCATAAGAATAAACAAGAAATAACAATGAAAAAAAATGACAATAAACAAATAACATTTGATTATTATCAACAATTAAACAATATAAAGAACAATTTGGAAAGGATTTTTGATTGAAAACTGTGTCTCATTTCTCTCCATGCTCTATACTCCCTGTGTTCTCCCATTCATCATGTTGATTCATTGATGATGATGAGGAGGAGATCACCCGGTCATGGCTCCGCTCAGACCCGTCTGGTAACGTATGCCCACCCATACATCAGCAGAGCACAATGTATCAAAAGGCAGGATTGTGATACATTTTGTCATTAATGATTCATTAATGCCCTTTTCATTAATTCATAATCATTTGCGGCGTTTGGTCTTAATTGCTTGGTATGATTTCGACTTGGATCACAGCCAGCCATCAATGAACTACTTTGAGCCTGCCAACAACAGCTATTATAATATGATACAGTGCAAACGGTTTGATCAGAAAAACGAAAGGAAACGAGTGAGTGAAGTCTGTAAATCAGACCTATTCCCTTTATAGTGCACTACTTTTCCCAGGGCCCACAGGGAAAAGGGTGCACTACACAGGTAATAGGGAGCCATTTGGGAGGCAGACCTTATTTCAGTGGTGAAGAGAGGCTTGTTCTTATTTATTTGTGACTGGAGAGAAGAGGAGGAGGGATCTGACAGGAGGACTGTCTGAATGACATCAGCCTGGGTGTAAAGACTAGAGACCTGCTCTTTATTATAGTGACAACACCTCCACTACATACCACTGTCTGCTCTGCAACCCTGCCCTGTGTGTGCGTGTGTGTGTGTGTGTTTGTTTGAGCCTGTGTGTGTGCTTGAGCCTGTGTGTGTTTGAGCCTGTGTGTGTGCTTAAGCCTGTGTGTGTTTGAGCCTGTGTTTGAGCCTGTGTGTGTTTGAGCCTGTGTGTGTGTGCTTGAGCCTGTGTGTGTTTGAGCCTGTGTGTGTGCTTAAGCCTGTGTGTGTTTGAGCCTGTGTTTGAGCCTGTGTGTGTTTGAGCCTGTGTGTGTGTGCTTGAGCCTGTGTGTGTTTGAGCCTGTGTGTGTGTTTGAGCCTGTGTGTCTGTGTGTGTGTGTGTGTGTGTGTGTGTGTGTGTGTGTGTGTGTGTGTGTGTGTGTGTGTGTGTGTGTGTGTGTGTGTGTGTGTGTGTGTGAGCCCCTCTCCTTTCCACCTGTTGGGTCTGGGTGCTCCTGGGATGTGTGTTTGAGCCTGTGTGTGTGTGTTTGAGCCTGTGTGTGTGTGTTTGAGCCTGTGTGTGTGTTTGAGTCTGTGTGTGTGTTTGAGTCTGTGTGTGTGTGTTTGAGCCTGTGTGTGTGTTTGAGTCTGTGTGTGTGAGCCGGTATGTGTGTTTGAGAACCCCTCTCCTCTCCACCTGTTGGGTCTAGGTGCTCCTGGGATGTGTGTTTGAGCCTGTGTGTGTGTGTGTTTGAGCCTGTGTGTGTGTGTTTGAGCCTGTGTGTGTGTTTGAGTCTGTGTGTGTGTTTGAGTCTGTGTGTGTGTGTTTGAGCCTGTGTGTGTGTTTGAGTCTGTGTGTGTGAGCCGGTATGTGTGTTTGAGAACCCCTCTCCTCTCCACCTGTTGGGTCTGGGTGCTCCTGGGATGTGTGTTTCCTGCTGGCAGAACTAAACCAGGCGTAACGGCACTATCAATGTTTAAGAGACACTGACATGCTTTATTCATTCCTCCTTTACTCGCTGCATTGTCTCTGACATACATATGTTATCATTATAACTGCCCTGAATAAATCATACTGAGAAATAGTCTTCTTTCACAAGATGAATTAAACAGAGGTTTTGGCGGGGTGGGGGGGGGGGGGGGGGGGCACGTTAGTCACAATCCTTTCAACACTCCAGTCTTACAGGATTTGTTATAACAATCAGAGACAGCCTTCAGAGACAGAGCTGTTGAATGTAATGTACTGTGTAGTTCACTACAGTCTCAATTCAAACACTCTCTTTGGACTCACTCTGGATACCATAATGTTTCAATTTAGAGCACAAGCGGGGACTGTCCCAAGCCGTTGCATTTCTCAGGAGCTGAATTATCTGCTAGAAACTTTTAAAACACCACTGCACAATACAGAGATAACAGTCTGGATGAAACAACATGTTCTCTGGTTATGTATGCCTTTCTGACTCCATTTAGTGTGTGTAGTGAAGATTGTTGGATGTAGCTGAGTTGCCCAGGACTAAAGCCCTGGAGGCCCCAGAGTAGTAGAAACACATATTGCTGCTGTTTGGCAGCTACACACAGTGGGAGTGTGATGGCGGAGTTGTTACAGCTTTGTGAGAATGCATTCCATTAGCACTAACACACTGATGGGTCCAGTAAGCGTGTCGGAATCCAGCAGAGATCCACACACACTGTGACACACACACACCACACACTTATCTGTAATTAAAGCGACGTCGCAGCCTTAACGAGGCGGATGTCACAAGCATTTCCTTTCACCGGTCTCTCAATTTTTTCACTCGCCTTTCTGAAAACGTGCATTGACTGATTGCCGATCCAGTTTCACTTTACTCCTATTACACCGTCTCAACTGTTGCCTCTCAATGCGCAGTGCTCCTCGTATAGCGACTATCTACTGGTGTGAAACATAGTCTCAGCTGTACTATCCTGACTGTTGCGGAACAAATATTAGTAATGATGAAAAGGAATTTGTGGAAATTTCTGTAGCCTCGTTTTTTCTCCTTCTAAACATGTTTCTGGAGTGTATGCTGTGTGGTGCGGCAGTATTAAGATGTATACAGGACTAATTACTGATTAGTATCACAGCATTGAGCAGCCCAGTCGTTCAGCAGCCCTCCCTGTAATCTTATCGGTGTTTAATAAATGTCACTGCATCACATCCCATCCTCCCTCCTCCCTTGCTCCCATTCCCGAGCACAGCTACCCTGCCCCGTTAGCTTTAGGACGAGCACCCGCCCGCTCACTTACCGGGAGAGGGGGAGAAGAAAGAGACACACTGTATGTGCGCACTCCCCGCTCTTTAAAGTGAGCTGCTTTGAGCACATCACTTAAATGTAATTTAGTGTTTTATTTTAGATTTATTCAGAATTAAGCATAGCCTAATAAACAAAGCGTGCTTTCCCCAGTGCGTTCCAATAAAGCGAGCGCATTTCACGGTGCTCCTGACAGCTCCGACTTCAAAAAGGCCAATGTGGAGCGATGAATGAATGCAGGGATAAGGAAGGTAGAGCATAATTATTAGCATGGTACTCTGCTTATCTCTGTCTACTGTAGATGTGCCTATGTCTATATGCATAGCAGACAGCAGCAGTATCCCGTCACTTTGGCTAATTAACTCCTTCCCCTTTAAACAACAAAGTGGCGTCTACTTCAAACCGTTCTGGCATATTGAACTGACATAAATGCCTTATGAGTATTTATAATGAAAAGGGATTTCGAAGGTAACAATTGACATTGTTAATATCTCCCCATTTGGAAAATCCTGGTTACTCTACCCTTAGTATGGAAATGGGCTGGGTTGGTAGTTCAGGGATTGGTTTGGGTGGTAGGCCTAAATGTTGTGTTAAACACAGTGATACACATAGGTCTTGATGTTGTAATGGAAATCTGTACATTCTGTGGTCACTGACTATTACACTGATTATAAAAACATTAAGAAGACCTGCTCTTTCCATGACATAGACAGACCAGGTGAATTTGGGTGAAAGCTATGATGCCTTATTGACGTCACTTGTTAAATCCACTTCAATCCGTGTAGATGAAGAGGAGGATTCAGGTCAAAGAAAAACATTTACGATTCTAGACAATGTAGACATGGATTGTGTATGTGTGCCATTCAGAGGTTGAATGGGCAAGACAACATTTTTAATTGCCTTTGAATGGGGTATGGTAGTAGGTGCCAGGCGCACTGGTTTGAGTGTGTCAAGAACTGCAACGCTGCTGGGTTTTTCACACTCAACAGTTTCCCGTGTGTATCAAGAATGGTCCACCACCCAAAGGACATCTAGCCAACTTTACACAACGATGAGAAGCATTGGAGCCAACATGAGCCAGCATCCCCATGGGGGGGGGGGGGGGGGGGGGGGTGTTAATATTTGGTACACTCAGTGTATGTTTTATATACAACCTGCTGTAGCCATACACTGATTAAAATAAATGCAGAAAAACAATGGGAATGTTGAAACGAATGGAGGGACAGTTGAGTACAGGAGTACAGCATACCAGCTCCAGGACAGAGGGGAACAGCCCCCCCCCCCCCCCACACACACACACACATAGGGCACATGGGGCTGGTTCATCTTTGTCTTGAGGTTCCAGTCCGGTCTCAACCAGCAGCAGGTAAAGTTTCTGCAAATGATGGCCTGAGGGCAGTCTTTGCTGCTCAGTGTTCAATGCTGTTTGAAGCCCTCTGACTGAAATGTATATATTCCCAGGATCACTCATTGAGTTAGTTTTTTCCATTAACCTATTGATACTACCTGCATTGCACAGGCATTTACATGAAACATTGATTCTCCCTGACACTTTCAATATGTTAGAATTGGAGAAGTGCACTGCATTGTCTCCATACTGAGTGACTACCCCTTCTAATGTTATTCTCAGTTTTCATCATTGAACGGTACTTTGTTCAGTGCTCCCTTCACTATTGATATTTTTGATGATATAAATTAATGGTTGATTTAATAGTGATAACAATATGAGTACATTCTTAAATGCATGGGTGCTGTTTAGTTGCCAGGAATCAATAACTATGGTCCTATTTCTAAAGTTTCTGGCCTAGCTAAAATATTAGAAGATCTTTGTTATCTTTGAAATGTATTGTAAATGTACATAAGTCAGTTTTAGACCAGGTCATAGCACTAGCTCTGCTGCATTCCTAGTTATAAATGATGTGGTTTACTGTATGGATAAAAGGCAACATTGTGCTGCCTTCTTCATTGACCTGTCAAAGGCTTTCGTTACTGTTGATCACTCACTACTAATTCAGAGGCTTTCCTCAATTGGCCTAGACCACGCTGCATATAATGGGTTAAAAATTACTTGTGAGATAGAATTCAATGTTTATCTGCTGATGGTGTTAAATCAGGTTTCCTGAATATTATGAGGGGTCGCAGGGGTCGATTCTGGGTCCTGTACTTTTTACTGTTTACATTAACAGTATCGACTTGTCTGTAAACAATTGTAACCTGCACTTGTATGCCAATGATACTGTTGAGTATGCTTGCTTTGGGTGGTAGGCCATTCTTCTCTGCAGATCCTCTCAAGCTCTGTCAGGCTGGATTGGGAGAATCACTGCACAGCTATTTTCAGGTCTCTCCAGAGATGTTCGATCGGGTTCAAGTCTGGGCTCTGGTCCTAAACGGTCCTGAGCGCTCTGGAGCAGGTTTTCATCAAGGAGCTCTTTGTACTTTGCTCTGTTCATCTTTCCCTCGATGCTGACTAGTCTCCTAGTTCCTGCCGCTGAAAAACATCCCCACAGCATGATGCTGCCACAACCATGCTTCACCGTAGGGATGATGCCAGGTTTCCTCCAGACGTGATGCTTGGTATTCAGGCCAAAGAGTAGAATCTTGGTTTCATCAGACCAGAGAATCGTGTGTCTCATGGTCTGAGAGTCCTTTAGGTGCCTTTTCAAATCAAATCTAATTTTATTAGTCACATACACGTGTTTAGCAGATGTTATTGCGGGTGTAGTGAAATGCTTGTGTTTCTAGCTCCGACCGTGCAGTAATATCTAACAAGTAATATCTAACAATTTCACAACATATACCTAATACACACAAATCTAAGTAAAGGAATGGAATTAAATATGGATGAGGTCAGCAATGTCAGAGTGGCATAGACTATGATACAGTGGAATAGAATGCAGTGTATAAACATGAGATGAGAAATGCAAAACATGTAACATTATTAAAGTGACTAGTGTTCCATTTATTAAAGTGGCCAATGATTTCAAGTCTATGTATATAGGCAGCAGCCTCTAATGTGCTAGTGATGGCTATTTAACAGTCTGATGGCCTTGAGATAGAAGCTGTTTTTCAGTCTCTCGGTCCCAGCTTTGATGCACCTGTACTGATATCCCCATCTGGATGATAGCGGGGTGAACAGGCAGTTGATCGGGTGGTTGTTGTCCTTGATGATCTTTTTGGCCTTCCTGTGACATTGGGTGCTAGGAGTCCTGGAGGGCAGGCAGTTTGCCCCCGATGATACAGTTGAAGTCGGAAGTTTACATACATACACCTTAGCCAAATACATTTAAACTCAGTTTTCACAATTCCTGACATTTAATCCTTAGGTCAGTTAGGATCACCACTTTATTTTAAGAATGCGAAATGTCAGAATAATAGTAGGGAGAATTATTTATTTCAGCTTTTATTTCTTTCATCACATTTCCAGTGGGTCAGAAGTTTACATACACCCAATTAGTATTTTAGTATTTGGTAGCATTGCCTTTAAATTGTTTAACTTGAGTCAAACGTTTCGGGGAGCCTTCCACAAGCTTCCCACAATAAGTTGGGTGAATTTTGGCCCATTCGTGCTGATTTGAGCTGGTGTAACTGAATCAAGTTAGTAGGCTTCCTTGCTCGCACACGCTTTTTCAGTTCTGCCCACACATTTTCTACGGGTTGAGGTCAGGGCTTTGGTGGCCACTCCAATACCTTGACTTTGTTGTCCTTAAGCCATTTTGCCACAACTTTGGAAGTATGCTTGGGGTCATTGTCCATTTGGAAGACCCATTTGCGACCAAGCTTTATCTTCCTGACTGATGTCTTGAGATGTGGCTTCAAAATATCCACATCATTTTCCTACCTCATGATGCCATCTATTTTGTGAAGCGCACCAGTCCCTCCTGCAGCAAAGCACACCCACAACATGATGCTGCCACCCGCGTGCTTCATGGTTAGGATGGTGTTCTTCGGCTTGCAAGCTTCCCCCTTTTTCTTCCGAACATAATGATGGTCATTATAGCCAAACAGTTCTATTTTTGTTTCATCAGACCAGAGGACATTTCTCCAAAAAGTACGATCTTTGTCCCCATGTGCAGTTGCAAACCGTAGCCTGGCTTTTTTTATGGCGGTTTTGGAGCAGTGGCTTCTTCCTTGCTGAGCGGCCTTTCAGGTTATGTCGATATAGGACTCGTTTTACTGTGGCTATAGATACTTCTATACCTGTTTCCTCCAGCATCTTTACAAGGTCCTTTGCTGTTGTTCTGGGATTGATTTGCACTTTTCTCACCAAAGCACGTTCATCTCTAGGAGACACAACACGTCTCCTTCCTGAGCGGTATGAAGGCTGCGTAGTCCTATGGTGTTTATACTTGCGTTCTATTGTTTGTACAGATGAACGTGGTACCTTCAGCTGTTTGGAAATTGCTCTCAAGGATGGACCAGACTTGTGGAGGTCTACAATTTATTTTCTCAGGTCTTGGCTGATTTCTATTGATTTTCTCATGATGTCAAGCAAAGAGGCACTGAGTTTGAAGGTAGGCATTGAAATACATCCACAGGTACACCTCCAATTGACTCAAATTATGTCAATGAACCTATCAGAAGCTTCTAAAGCCATGACATCATTTTCTGGAATTTTCCAAGCTGTTTAAAGGCACAGTCAACTTAGTGTATATGTAACGCTCGTCTGAAGAAGAGGTCCAAAGCGCAGCGTGGTACGTGTTCATGATAATTTATTCACCACCACTCAAGCAAAATAACAAAGTGAGAAACAAAACGAAACAGTTCTGTCGGGTGCTGACACAAAACAGAAAACAACTACCCACAAAACACAGGTGGGAAAAGGCTGCCTAAGTATGATTCCCAATCAGAGACAACGATAGACAGCTGCCTCTGATTGGGAACCACACTCGGCAAAAAAATAAAGAAATGTAACACATAGAATGCCCACCCTAATCACATCCTGGTCTAACCAAAATAGAGACTAAAACCCTCTATATGGCCAGGGCGTGACAGTATGTAAACTTCTGACCCACTGGAATTGTGATACAATGAATTATAAGTGAAATAATCTGTCTGTAGACAATTGTTGGATTTTTTTTCTGTGTCATGCACAAAGTAGATGTCCTCAGCGACTATAGTTTGTTAACAATATATTTGTGGAGTGGTTGAAAAACAATGACTCCAACCTAAGTGTATGTTAACTTCCGACTTCAGCTGTACGTTGGGCATACCACACCACCCTCTGGAGAGCCCTGTGGTTGCAGGTGGTGCAGTTGCCGTAGCAGGCAGAGATAAAGCCCGACAGGATGCTCTCAATATTGCAATGGTAAATGTTTGTGAGGGTTTTAGGTGCCAAACCAAATTTCTTTAGGGCCTCAAGCTTAATGATGAGCTTGGAGGGTACTATGGTGTTGAATGCTGACCTATAGTCAATAAACAGCATTCTTACATAGCTTTTCCTCTTGTCCAGATCGGATAGGACAGTGTGCAGTGTGATGGCGATTGCATCGTCTGTGGATCTATTGGGGCGGTAAGTACATTGAAGTGGGTCTAGGGTGACAGGTAAGGTAGAGGTGATATGATCCTTGACAAGTCTCTCAAAGCACTTCATGTTGACAGAAGTGAGTGCTACGGAGCGATAGTCATTAAGTTCAGTTACCTTTGCTTTCTTCGGTACAGGAACAGTGCTGGCCATCTTGAAGCATGTGGGGACAGCAGACTGGGATAGGGAGAGATTGAATATGTCCGTAAATACACCAGCTAGCTGGTCTGTGCATGCTCTGAGGACGCGGCTATGGATGCTGTCTGGGCCGGCAGCCTTGCGAGGGTTAACACGTTTAAATGTCTTACTCACATCGGCCACGGAGAAGGAAAGCCCACAGTCCTTGGTAGCGGGCCGCGTCGGTGACACTGTGTTATCCTCAAAGAGGGCGAGAAGGTGTTTAGCTTATCCGGAAGCAAGACGTTGGTGTCCACGACATGGTTGGTTTTCCTTTTGTAGTCCGTGATTGTCTGTAAACCCAGCCACATACGTCTCGTGTCTGAGCCATTGATTTGCGACTCCACTTTGTCTCTATACTGACATTTTGCCTGTTTGATTGCCTTGTGGAGGGAATAACTACACTGTTTGTATTCATATTCACAGTCACCTTGCCATTGTTAAATGCGGTGGTTCGCGCTTTCAGTGTTGCACGAATGCTGCCATCTATCTACGGTTTCTGGTTAGGGTAGGTTTTCATAGTCACAGTGGGTACAACATCTCCTATACACTTCCTGATAAACTCAGTCACCGTATCAGTATATTCGTCAATGTTTTTATCGGAGGCTACCCGGAACATATCCCAGTCCGTGTGATCAAAACAATCTTGAAGCGTGGATTCCGATTGGTCAGACCAGCGTTTAATAGTCCTTAGCACGGGTACTTCCTGTTTGAGTTTCTGCCTATAGGAAGGGAGGAGCAAAATGGAATCGTTGTCAGATTTGCCGAAAGGAAGGCGGCGGAGGACCTTGTAGGCATCCCGGAAGTTGTAGTAGCAGTGGTCGAGTGTTTTAGCAGCACAAGTTCTACAGTCAATATGTTGATAGAACTTCGTCAGCATTTTTCGCAAATATGCTTTGTTAAAATTCCCAGCTACAATAAATGCAGCATCAGGATATGTGGTTTCCAGTTTGGATAAAGTCCTGTGAAGTTCTTTGAGGGCCGTCATGGTATCGGCTTGAGGGGGAATATACACGGCTGTGACTATAACCGAAGAGAATTCTCTTGGGAGATAATACGGTCGGCATTTGATTGTGAGGTATTCTAGGTCGGGTGAACAAAAGGAATGGAGTTCCTGTATATGATCACAATCACACCATGAGCCGTTAATCATGAAACATACACCCCCGCCCTTCTTCTTTCTGGAGAGATATGTATTCCTGTCTGCTCAATGAACTGAGAACCAAACTGGCTGGACGGACTCAGACAGTATATCCCGAGAGAGTCATGTTTCTGTGAAACAGAGTATGATACAATCCATGATCACTCTCTGGGAAGAAATCCTCGCCCTAGAAGCACGGCAGCCCTCTCTGTCGGAGCCAATTTCAGGTGGCAAACTCCAAGCAGGCTGTCATGAGCCTTTGACTGAGGAGTGGCTTCCGTCTGGCTCTACCATAAAGGACTAATTAGTGGAGTGCTGCAGAGATAGTTGTCTTTCTGGACGGTTCTCCCATCTCCGCAGAGGAACTCTGGAGCTCTGACAGGGTTACCTCGCTGACCAAGGCACTTCTCCTCCGATTGGTCAATTTGGCCGGTTGGCCAGCTCTAGGAAGAGTCTTGGTGGTTCCAAACTTCTTCCATTTAAGAATGATGGAGGGCACTGTGTTCTTGGAGACCTTCAAGAACCTTTTGGTACCCTTCCCCAGATCTGTGCCTCGACATAATCCTGTCTCTGTGTTCTACGTACAATTCCTTCGACCTCATGGCTTGGTTTTTGCTCTGATATGCACTGTCAAGTGCGGAACCTTGTATAGACAGGTGTTTTCCTTTCCAAATCATGTCCAATCAATTGAATTTACCACAGGTGGACTCCAATCAAGTTGTAGAAACATCTCAAGGATGATCAATGGAAACAGGATGCACCTGAGCTCAATTTTGAGTATCATAGCAAAAGGTCTGAATACTTACGTTAATAAGATATTTCTGTTTTTTATTTTTAATACATTTGTAAAAAATTCTAAAAAGCTGTTTTTGCTTCTTTGCCATTATGGGGTATTGTGTGTAGATTGATGAGTAAAACAATTATTTTAACACATTTTAGAGTAAGGCTGTAATGTAACAAAATGTGGAAAAAGTCAAGGGGTCTGAATACTTTCCAAATGCACTGTATGTTGTTACATTGCTATGTTTTCATTTATAAAGCCCTTTTACAAAAAGTCGAACTGTACCGAACATCATTACTAAACTTTAGACATACGAGTTACCACACTTGGTCTCATGGATGGCTAACTCTGTAAATTCCATTTTTTTTGTACCTTATATGTTTGTTTTTTATGACTGTGTTTTTCTTTCTTTCTGCTTGCATTTTGTATTTATATTTTGATGCGTGTATTTTCTGTAATTTATGTTATTAAGTTTACATAGTGAAAACATAATATATATTTTTATGGACTGTATATAGTATAGTTATACTGTTAATGCATTATTAGCTTTTTCTTTTTGCTGTACCAATACTGTAAGTATACATGTGTGTCTCTCTATGTGTTTTCTTGTGTGTATTTATGTAATATATCTCTGTGGTTGTGTGTTTGAAGAAATAGTGTGTTGCACAAGTCTGTGTGTGTATGTGTGTGTGTGTTGCGCCAGTGTGTTTGTGTGCGCGTCTGTCTGTGTGTCTGTCTGCCTGTGTGTGTGTGTGTCTAGGGTAGAGAGTGGGGGGTCGAAGGAGGTAGGCTGATGATCTCGGGCTGATTTCTCCCTCTAAGTGTGCAGGATCTGCTTGGCATGCTCTGTGTCTCCCCTCTCGCTGCTATAGGCTCTGCTGGCTATAGCTTGTGGCGCTCCCAGTGGAGCAGGCTCTTTCCACGAACAAAATGCAAAATACAAAATTAATAAAAACACCCTTTGAAACTGACAAACATGCCTCAGGCAAATATCGGCCCGCCGGCTGCTTAAAATTTAATCAGTATTTTTATTTATTTAATTAATTTCCACGGCCATGTTCATCTTTTTAACAACACACTGTCTGTGTACAAAGTTTCCCTCTGTCAAGAATGACATGTTTAATGGGTCCTGTCAGTTCATGGATTCTCACTCCCGGGGGACTGCTAGCTAATAAAATAAGCACGTTTGTTTTATCTCTTAACCTTAGTCCTTGCCCTTTTCTAAGATATGTTTGCTCTTTGGTCCTCTCCTCTGCGTAATGCATGCCTCCCTGTACATGATCATATCAGAAGAAACAGTACACTTGTAATGCTATACTCAGATATGCCCAAAATCTATATTACAGCCTTGTTAGAATTGTCTTACATTGTGTTTTAGTGTGTATTCAAGACAAACAGGAGTGACTAAAATGGTAGGATTGTTGACAGTGGAAAGCAAACAGAGCGTAGCTCAATCCCAGATCTCTGCCAAACTGCTGTAATATTCATGCTCTCATTCATAATTGAATTATATTAACATGGCTTGCAGTGTTGGCCATGACAGTCAAACTCTCATCTGGGTGTCAATCACTACTAGAACACTATCCTAAAGCCAGGAATGGTGCAACAAAGACAGAAAGACAGCATCAGGAAATGTTTGAGCAAGTTGATGCCCCCCCCCCCCCCCCCAAATCAGCAAGATCATGAGTGAATGGAATAACGTAATAGTACTTTCAAGTATTTCCATGTCCAGTCACCACTCATTCACATCACCACATAATACAGTACATGAGAACACATGAGTACACAGAATCTGAACTGCAGGTCTCTTTAACAATAAAATTACTAATGATTATATTTGAAGCAGGCTTTTTACATAATGGCTTCATTTAAATAAAAATAGATCTTCTGTAACAACCAATATGTTTTTATTTTGTACTGTGCATTACACATAAACCGCCCAGCCTCTTGTCCTTACACATAAGTGCATCTCTCTTTGAGATAAATTCTGCATGGCAGGTTTTTCTCCTCCGTGTAAAAAGCTTCCAGTTTTGTGCTACTTCCTCCTCTTCCACAGTAACTTTCTTAGTTATTAATTGAGATGATGAGAGTCAATGCTTTCAGCGGAAAAGTAGCCCAAGACAAGACATACTTGAAGTTCTGAGGCATAAATATTAACAATCAATATATTATGCATATTATTCTTTAAATACCACATCAAATGTGCTTTTTGTGAGTAAATCTTAATTTTGCATATGCTTTTAAGTAGTATACATTAAATAATAATTCCCATTAAATTGATGGCAGAGGCAGCTTTGGTTCTGTCAATCAAACTACCGCAAACACACTCTGACATTTCTGTCTCTCATCACTTCTGGCTGCATGGGCGTCATTGTTCGCTCAGAATCAGCATTTCCTCTCTGGCACTTTAACTCTGGAACACAGTCAGAGCAGGTTAGAGACATCATCCAAAGTAATGTAGCTTATATTCCAACAAAAAGTTTACTGCAATTTTCAAGCAATGCAATATTCACCAGTTTTGAAAAGGGTATGGACTGGAGGATAAAAATAGACATTTTGTGCACTGGTGATAGTTGAGGAGTTACAGTTTGTCTCTATGATTCAGTATGGACAAGAACCCAAGCTGTGTTTCTGTGCCTTTCTTACTCTCCTCTCCTTAATCCAACAGCCTCCTGGTTCAGGTTCACATGCAGGGCCTCAGAACAATGTTGTGTGCATCCAGACCATTCAGAGTAAAGAGAGACACTTATTGACTTATAATTTATAATCAAACAGTATGAAACACAGCCCTGTGGCCCTCTGGGAGGAGTAACACAATGACAGGCACACGGAATGGTAAATGATAGCCAGGAGATACCACAACACAGCAACGCTCATGTTTCCTGTGTTTGCCAAAGCCCCTGTTCTCCCATGCAGGCTCAAAGCCTCCCAAACAGCCTGCTAATCCACGCTAACGTCTCTTAACGGGAGGGGAACACCCGCTCCCCGCTCCGCACCCCTCCTGTAGCTCAGCCATGGAAGTCTTTAAGGGGAGGATGGCTTTGATGTGAGCAATTTCTAAGACTAATTATACAAACAGGATAATAACAATGAAGAGTGTGAGCTGTCTGTGTGTTTACCCTCCCTCTGTTTACATCAGCGGCAGCTCCTTGAGCCATACACACACACACACACACACACACACACACACACACACACACACACACACACACACACACACACACACACACACACACACACACACACACACACACACACACACACACACACACACACACACACACACACACACACACACACACACACACACACACAGAGAGAGCTAATTCTCAGTTGTTTCTTTCTGCAAACCATAACAACAACAAACAACAATAAAAGCCTGACATCAAGGAGAGAAATCATTATGCATAGTTAAAAAATCCTAAAAGGCATAATGTCTCTATTCTGACTTCCTCCTTACTGGCTTCTTCCTGGATTTAGTTGATAGGGATGGTGGAGTTCTGCATAGCTGCAGGACAATGCTAGTAATATCATGCCAACATTGTCCCGTGGGTAATAGATCTGGTTGTTTTCATGTTGATACTGTATGTGTGCATTCATATGCTCTGCGGTTCATCACCTAAATTGTCTCTCATGTCATTATTTCCTCTCCACGGTGTAGGTGGTTGGTTGATTGTACTGTGACTCAGGTCAGATCTGTTGGAAGTTCTTCTTTCCCTTTTAAAGGCCTCGATTGAAAGCTCTGAGATAACAAGCTCTTTTTCTCTCTGACGTTGGTTTGAATTCTTGTAAAGAATACAAAACCTCAGATGTACTTTGAAAAGTCAGGACAACGGTAGTAAATATTTTATTTGAAACATCGCTTTTTTGTCCAATTGACTAAAAATGGATGGCATGTATCCACCCTTCATTCAGTGGCTAGCTATTCAATGTCTATTTCGCTGCATGCATTAGTAGCAAATTCATTTTGGAATCACAACAATCTTCTGGTCCAAATAATGAGCCTTTAATTATTGACAGTGGATACATTTTTAACAAAGGTGCTGGGGTTTTATTTGGTTGGCCTTATATGGAGAAGTATTAGAGAAGACATGTAGTGTTCATGACCCAGATCCCCCCTCCCCTCCGCCCACTGAACACTGGCCCAGCTCTCCTCTAAGCTCTCCTCTCCTCCCAGATCTCCTCTCAGCTCTCCTCTCAGCTCTCCTCTCAGCTCTCCTCTCAGCTCTCCACCGAGCTCTCCTCTCAGCTCTCCTCCCAGCTCTCCTCCCAGATTTCCTCTCAGATCTCCTCTCAGCTCTCCTCCAGATCTCCTCTCAGCTCTCTTCTCAGCTCTCCTCCCAGATCTCCTCTCAGCTCTCCTCAGCTCTCCTCCTAGATCTCCTCTCAGCTCTCCTCCCAGATCTCCTCTCAGCTCTCCTCTCAACTCTCCTCCCAGATCTCCTCTCAGATCTCCTCTCAGATCTCCTCTCAGATCTCCTCTCAGCTCTCCTCCCAGATCTAATCTCAGATCTCCTCTCAGATCTCCTCTCAGCTCTCCTCTCAGCTTTCCTCCCAGATCTCCTCTCAGATCCCTCTCAGCTCTCCTCCCAGCTCTCCTCTCAGCTCTCCTCCCAGATCTCCTCTCAGATCTCCTCTCAGATCTCCTCACAGATCTCCTCTCAGATCTCCTCTCAGCTCTCCTCCCAGATCTCCTCTCAGATCTCCTCTCAGATCTCCACTCAAATCTCTTCTCAGCTTTCCTCCCAGCTCTCCTCCCAGATCTCCTCTCAGCTCTCCTCTCAGATCTCCTCTCAGCTCCCCTCTCAGCTCTCCTCCCAGCTCTCCTCCCAGCTCTCCTCTCAGATCTCCTCTCAGATCTCCTCTCAGCTCTCCTCTCAGCTCTCCTCTCAGCTCTCCTCTCAGCTCCCCTCTCAGCTCTCCTCCCAGCTCTCCTCCCAGCTCTCCTCTCAGATCTCCTCTCAGATCTCCTCCCAGCTCTCCTCTCAGCTCTCCTCTCAGATCTCCTCTCAGATCTCCTCTCAGCTCTCCTCCCAGCTCTCCTCCCAGCTCTCCTCTCAGCTCTCCTCCCAGCTCTCCTCCCAGCTCTCCTCTCAGATCTCCTCTCAGCTCCCCTCTCAGCTCTCCTCCCAGATCTCCTCTCAGCTCCCCTCTCAGCTCTCATCCCAGATCTCCTCTCAGCTCTCCTCCTAGATCTCCTCTCAGCTCTCCTCCCAGATTTACTCTTAGATCTCCTCTCAGCTCTCCTCCAGATCTCCTCTCAGCTCTCCTCTCAGCTCTCCTCCCAGATCTCCTCTCAGCTCTCCTCTCAGCTCTTCTCCCAGATCTCCTCTCAGATCCCTCTCAGCTCTCCTCCCAGATCTCCTCTCAGCTCTCCTCCCAGATCTCCTCTCAGATCTCCTCTCAGATCTCCTCCCAGATCTCCTCTCAGATCTCCTCTCAGCTCTCCTCCCAGATCCCCTCTCAGATCTCCTCTCATATCTCCACTCAAATCTCCTCTCAGCTTTCCTCCCAGCTCTCCTCCCAGCTCTCCTCTCAGCTCTCCTCCCAGATCTCCTCTCAACTCTCCTCTCAGCTCTCCTCAGCTCTCCTCCTAGATCTCCTCCCAGATCTCCTCCCAGATCTCCTCCCAGATCTCCTCTCAGCTCTCCTCCCAGATCTCCTCTCAGATCTCCTCTCAGCTCTCCTCCCAGATCTCCTCTCAGCTCTCCTCCCAGATCTCCTCCCAGATCTCCTCCCAGATCTCCTCTCAGCTCTCCTCCCAGATCTCCTCTCAGATCTCCTCTCAGCTCTCCTTCCAGATCTCCTCTCAGCTCTCCTCCCAGATCTCCTCCCAGATCTCCTCCCAGATCTCCTCTCAGCTCTCCTCCCAGCTCTCCTCTCAGATCTCCTCCCAGATCTCCTCTCAACTCTCGTTTCAGCTCTCCTCTCAGCTACACCAGAGTGCCTGTACCATGCCAGGGTAAAAGTACAGATGCACAGGGGCATATTCAGTTGTCCAAGCCAATTTGTACTCTTTTTTTGTGAATGCCTATTCCATTAAAATCACACAATTCTGTCATCAAAGTTCACTTTTGAAACTGAAAACCATGTGTAGCCTCAACCAATGACACACCCAGTCCCAATCTCAGCTACATTTGTGTGATTTGTCCAGTTCTTGTACAGTGCCATATCCTATCGTACTTCACTTACAAAATGGAAAAAATGAAGTGATGTGGGATGAAACCATGTGAAGCTGACGGGTCCCAGATGGGTCAGATACAGTTCTGTCTTTATTTTCTATACAGAACTACAAATCATTGGTATCTTTCTTTTCTTTACAGAACTACAAATCATTGGTATCTTTCTTTTCTTTACAGAACTACAAATCATTGGTATCTTTCTTTTCTTTACAGAACTACAAATCATTGGTATCTTTCTTTTCTTTACAGAACTACAAATCATTGGTATCTTTCTTTTCTTTACAGAACTACAAATCATTGGTATCTTTCTTTTCTTTACAGAACTACAAATCATTGGTATCTTTCTTTTCTTTACAGAACTACAAATCATTGGTATCTTTCTTTTCTTTACAGAACTACAAATCATTGGTATCATTGGCTGTTTGGAGTTGAGCAAACTGAGTTGTTTGTCAGGCATTGCCAGGCATTGTAGGATCCCACTTGGAGGCCAGATGAAGATCAGACAGCCTAAATAACTGCAGGAAAACTCTATACCCAGAGAAAGCTATACCCAGAGATAGATAGAGAGAGAGAGAGAGAGAGAGAGAGAGAGAGAGAGAGAGAGAGAGAGAGAGAGAGAGAGACTGCAGCCCTGCCACTCATCTGTGTCTGTCCCCCTCTGCCTTCAGTCCTTTCCCCTCCCTGAAGACGAGTGATCCTTAAGATCTCATCTGTTGTGAAATGCTAAAAGGCCCTAAGATACCAGGATGACAGGCCGTGAGAAAAGCAGCATCAGAAGATAAGACTGGTTTCTCTTCTTGTTTTCTGGTCTATAGAAGACATCTCCAGTCATGATAGAGGCCGGAGGGGGAATTAATGAAGTTTGAGAAGTTGCCGTTTGGAAAGTTTATACATACCTGTGTTTAGTGTGTCCCCACTTGCTCCTCCTAAGACAAACAAGGACATCTGATGTCTATATGTGCAAACTATTTCCTAAAGTGACTCACACTCACATTGTACTGTAAGCCCCAGTTCAGGTCAATCTCCATTAGTCTTGTCTTTTTAAAGGCCCATTGTTTGGATGGAGCTGTCTTGAGCCTAATGATGATAGCCGACCCGCCATGATGAGGACATTCCGCTGCAGCCTCCAGGGCAGCACTTCCATCCCGCTTTGGCTGCTCTCTGCCTTGCAAATGTCTTTAAAATGCCAGTGTTTTACAGTGGAGCTGTGTGTGTAAATCAGGGGCTGGACCATGCCTCCTCTCGGGGCCTGTCCTCACTGTTCCAACTGTTCCAGCTGGGTCCTTTGTAGTGGTACTGTATATCTTCCATTCTAGACCCTGCACTGGAAGTGACCCACACCAGCTGACATCTTAATTCAATCTTTAGGATCCTGTTAAACCTCTTTATTGGGCGGGAGAAATATGGGTTTGTTCTGAAGCCAGGAAGTTCACCAACCTCCCTTTGCTGCATTCCCTCTGCAGAGCCACACACACAACATATTGTATCCATATTTAGTGGCTTTTGTTGTATGTGTTTTTGCCATAAACATATCATTACTGTAGTTGTTTGGGCTCTGGGTCTAAACCCCCACCAGCTCTGCTCTGGGTAGGGTGGTTAATGCATCCCAATCCTCCCAGGCCTCACAGCCCCCTGCAATGCCTCTGACAGCTGAGAAATGCCATTACAGACCATAATGAAGAATGAAATCAGTTACACCATCACAGCCACACATGCCCAACATTTAATTTGCACAACTGAAGGTCAGCCTGAATGTTTTTCAGATGAGGTTTGTGATCCTGGTGTACAGTATTTGGTTATAAATTACATCTCTGGGATGATTCTGCATGAACAATCTGTAGTTATTAAAGAAAATGCTCCCCTTCCAAAAAGGAAAGGACGTACAATGTTTCATAAACTCATGTGTGTAATGTATGAATGATGTGTGTCTCTACCAACAAGCAGGGAATTGACAAAGGAAACTGATAAGTCATTCAGATTGAAATGAGGTGTGGTGAAAAGGCTGTTTTATTATCCGCTGCCATACTGTCGCACAATGTACAATTAGTCCTCATGCATCACAATGCTCCCGGTAAGACAGAGCACAAATGTTGCTCCAATTTGCGGATCATTTAGTCTTTTCACACGCGTTTCGCCTTTGATAAAACAGCAGGAATCAAAGCTGGAGGAAGATGAAAACAGAGAGAGGGAAAAAAGTCATGCAAATGACTTCTGTTGTGGCGCTGTGATTTTTATTTGAATTGTAAGTGATCATTCTGCCTTTAGGTTACAGCTGTCAGCCCTCATTAATGTGCATTATAAATTGCATCAAAGTGCATAAGGCTGCGTGTGATTAATTTATACAGCAGCACTTCATATAGGAGGAAGATGTGCAGGTGTAGCAGGAAGCCTCCTAGCTGCTTAGAGAAGCCTAATGGTTTAGGTTGGGTGGCACTCAGGCTCCTTAACACTCCGTATGCTGTGTGTCAGAGCTCTGGCATGTGACAGTCACACAAGCCCTATCTCCATATCTCTCTCAAGACCTGGAGAGAATTATACGCTCATATGCATCCACTAACATGCTGACCAACGTAATTCACAAAATCATTTTTCCTTCCTCAATGAGAATCAGTCATGGCCTGATTAGAGTCAATGAGTGATTACCATTTTTAACCTCATGTCATTTCCAATCAACATCTGTAACCAAGGAAAAGTCGGTGTATTAAACTTGATTCTGGTCTGTTAGTTTTCAGACCTGACCACACTAAAAATATATATAGTTTACTATAGAAAACTATAGTACATACTAGATAATTATATAGTATTCTGTAGTAAACAGTAGTAAACTGTAGTATACTGTAGAATACTTTAATACACTCTGTAGTATCCCTCGATCATGTGTAGTACTTACTAGAGGTCGACCGATTAATCGGAATGGCCGATTAATTAGGGCCGATTTCAAGTTTTCACAACAATCGGAAATCGGTATTTTTGGACGCCGATTAAGCCGATTTTTTTAATATATTTTTTATACCTTTATTTTACCTTTATTTAACTAGGCAAGTCAGTTAAGAACACATTCTTATTTTCAATGACGGCCTAGGAACGGTGGGTTAACTGCCTTGTTCAGGGGCAGAACGACAGATTTTTACCTTGTCAGCTCAGGGATTCAATCTTGCTGTAACGGCGGCCTTCCCTCTCTTCACTAGAAGAGGGGGTGAAACAGGGATCGGACCAACACGCAGCGTAGCCAGTGCTCAACATGCTGAATTAACAACAACTACTGTGAACACTAAACAAATACAAAATAACAAAAGTGGCAAACCGATACAGACCTATCTGGTGCAGAACACAAACACAGAGACAGGAAACAACCACCCACAATCCCCAACACAAAACAAGCCACCTATATATGATTCTCAATCAGGGACAACGATTGACAGCTGCCTCTGATTGAGAACCATATTAGGCTGGACACAGAAACAGACAAACTAGACACACAACATAGAATTCCCACCCAGCTCACGTCCTGACCAACACTAAACAAGCAAAACACATAAGAACTATGGTCAGGACGTGACACTTGCAACCTTACGGTTAACTAGTCCAACGCTCTAACCACCTGCCTCACGAATAGCCTGCCTGTTACGCGAATGCAGTAAGAAGCCAAGGTAAGTTGCTAGCTAGCATTAAACTTATCTTATAAAAAACAATCAATCAATCATAATCACTAGTTTAAACTACACATGGTTGATGATATTACTAGTTTATCTAGCGTGTCCTGCATTGCATATAATCGATGCAGTGCGCATTCGTGAAAAAGGACTGTCGTTGCTCCAACGTGTACCTAACAATAAACATCAATGCCTTTCTTAAAATCAATATACAGAAGTATATATTTTTAAACCTGCATATTTAGCTAAAATAAATCCAGGTTAGCAGGCAATATTAACCAGGTGAAATTGTGTCAGTTCTCTTATGTTCATTGCACGCAGAGTCAGGGTATATGCAACAGTTTGGGCCGCCTGGCTCATTGCGAACTAATTTGCCAGAATTTTACGTAATTATGACATAACATTGAAGGTTGTGCAATGTAACAGCAATATTTAGACTTAGGGATGCCATCCGTTAGATAAAATACGGAACGGTTCCGTATTTCACTGAAAGAATAAACGTTTTGTTTTCGAAATGATAGTTTCCGGATTCGACCATATTAATGACCTAAGGCTCGGATTTCTGTGTGTTATTATGTTATGATTAAGTCTATGATTTAATAGAGCAGTCTGACTGAGCGATGGTAGGCACCAGCAGGCTCGTAAGCATTCATTCAAACAGCACTTTTGTGCGTTTTGCCAGCAGCTCTTCGCAATGCTTCAAGCATTGCACTGTTTATGACTTCAAGCCTATCAACTCCTGAGATTAGGCTGGTGTAACCGATGTGAAATGGCTAGCTAGTTAGCGGGGTGAGCGCTAATAGCATTTCAAACGTCACTCGCTCTGAGACTTGGAGTAGTTGTTCCCCTTGCTCTGCATGAGTAACGCTTCTTCGAGGGTGGCTGTTGTCGATGTGTTCCTCGTTCGAGCCCAGGTAGGAGCGAGGAGAGGGACGGAAGCTATACTGATACACTGGCAATACTAAAGTGCCTATAAGAACATCCAATAGTCAAAGGTATATGAAATACAAATCGTATAGAGAGAAATAGTCTTATAATTCCTATAATAACTACAACCTAAAACTTCTTACCTGGGAATATTGAAGACTCATGTTAAAAGGAACCACCAGCTTTCATGTGTTCTCATGTTCTGAACAAGGAACTTAAACGTTAGCTTTCTTACATGGCACATATTGCACTTTTACTTTCTTCTCCAACACTTTGTTTTTGCATTATTTAAACCAAATTGCACATGTTTCATTATTTATTTGAGGCTAAATTGATTTTATTGATGTATTATATTAAGCTCAAATAAGTGTTAATTCAGTATTGTTGTAATTGTCATTATTACAAATACATTTTAAAAATCGTCCGATTAATCGGTATCGGCTTTTTTGGTCCTCCACTAATCTGTATCGGTATCGGCATTGAAAAATCGTAATCGGTCGACCTCTAGTACTTACTATATAAAATTGTAGGTCTGCTATTTTTTACCCTCTCCTCATCCCCTCATCTATTTACACTGTAGGCCTAATGGCAGTTTTTAAACAGTGCTTTCATTTTTTAATTTGTTGTGAAACAGGTAAGAAAAAGTAGTGTTTTAAT
Organism: Salvelinus fontinalis; assembly: GCF_029448725.1. NCBI lineage: Eukaryota > Metazoa > Chordata > Actinopteri > Salmoniformes > Salmonidae > Salvelinus > Salvelinus fontinalis. The sequence goes on from NC_074668.1 coordinate 75,369,442, forward strand.
TGGCTCTGTACAGCACTAATGGCCGGGGTTTGTTTTTGTGTACAGGGGAGGAGGGCTTACACCTTACCCTATTTGGATGCTCATGATCAAACATTATACTCCTCTACTTCACTGATAATGTTAACCTGTACTGAAGCATGTCTGTATCTTACCTTACCATTCTGCTGTATGGACACATGCACTTCAGCTGCTCTCAAATGACTGCTCAATGAACTTTGTTATGTCTTGGTGATGAGTATGTTGGTGAACGCTGATGTCTGCTGCCTCTCTTGATGCACAACAATGCAGACATGTTTCAATACAGACACTAATGTATACTCATTAAAAGGATCCAGCGAAGAGCCTCTTGAATTGTTATCAGTAGTTGGATTTTTCAACTGAACACTATCCATCGGCAGACCAGTGCTCCGGTCCTTTTCATTATATTTCAATAAAAAATATATAAATACATTAAATAAAAACTCTGATGATGGCTTATAGGACTTTCTTTTCATTAGAACAGAGAATACTGAAAATATCAATGGTCATTCATTTTGCACTTCTAATGGCCTTGTGTACCTATAGGAGCAGATCAATATAATTTGGGGCGGCAACCGAAAGGTTGCTGGATTGAATTGCAAGGCTGACAAGGTAAAAATCTGTTCTGCCCCTGAACAAGGTAGTTAACCCACTGTTCCCCAGTAGGCTGTCATTGTAAATAAGAATGTGTTCTTAACTGACTTGCCTAGTTAAATAAAGGTTAAATGAAATTTTAATTCTACCATATTGTGTATATAAAGTATTAAGCTGTAGTTTGGGCATCTCAGCGTGATAGATGTGGAGGTCTCCCTGTGTTGTCCTCTGATTAAACCCTGTCTCTTCTATCGCTCCTATTCAGCAACACCAACCCATTTCCTCCTCTGAGGCCTCTCAGAAAGCAGGAGGGATTCAAACGAACATGTCAAAAACCCTTTCAACAAAGACCAGGTTCACCATCTCGTGTCTGGGTTAGTTTGGGCCCTGGTCCAGCCTGTTTAAAACAGAGGGCCATTGTTGCTTCCCATTTATCTGAAACAGAATAAGCAGCACCCCACTTCTCTCTTCCTCCCAGTCCCTGCAGACCCAGCCCATTCTTCGTACATTAAAGGAGAACCTGTGAATGTGCTCTCAGACGCCTAAAGAGTGAGATGTTTTCGGCTAACATCAAGCCGCTAATGATTTTAATGAGAGCTTCTTCTAGATTCATATTTTTTTCATAGAGTACATCACACAGTAAAACAAAATCAATAAGTAACATTAATTAGAGGCCTTTCAGAGGTCTTCTGCTGCATTTTCTTCTCTTTTTCCCCTCTGCCTTGCCAGATGAGCGGCGATGTGCTGTATTTAAACCAAGGTATTTGACCTTTAGATGCAAGAGGAGCTGAAGATAACAGGACCAAACACAGGGATAGTTTTTGACAGGTCTTTGTCACACAGGAGAGAAGAAAGGGACTGGCTGTGAGATGCTACTTTGAAGCCCCGGAAATTTGTAATGAAAAATTTAAGCGACAAGAGAGAAGAGGAGGGAGGGGGTTAGGGGGGCAAGCGTAGCCATTCATTTGGCTCTGCATACATTAGGGGGTGTAATTCAAAGGTTTTGCTATGTGTTTTTGTAATTTTGGCTCTAATAAATATCTTAGAGAATTGCTTTGATATTCCAAGATTGTCTGTGTGGCGGGTGGGCATCCATGAAGAGAGAAGGGGGTATCCCAGCTGCCTCCTGGCGCTAATGAGAAGGTCATTGCTCTCTAATTATCACAGGCAGCTCAGCCTCAGCCCTTCAAAGGGCCCCAGGAACACACCCGCGCACAGACAATGCTCTCTCTTTGAGCGAGCGCGCTCACGCACACATGCACCCACACACTGATTCTACTTAGATGTATTTTATTTAACCTTTATTTTAACAGGGAGCCATAGAAAATGTACAATTACATTGTACTGGATACTTTTTTCTCATCAACTATTGCCTGTCACTTCATTGATGTCTGCTTGACTTGTTTAGTATTTTGGCATCACTCATATTTTGATTAAAGTCGTTTTCATTTGTCTCTTACTTCACATTTAAAACATGTTTTTTCAGTTATTAGTATACCCCTGAAATGCAAAATAATTGTGAAGGTTCTCCTATCACAGCCATTAAACTATGAAACTGTCATGATTGGCCTCATGGTGAAATCCCTGAGCAGTTTCCTTCCTCTCCGGCAACTGAGTTAGGAAGGATGCCTATATCTTTGTAGTGACTGGGTTAATTGATACGCCATCCAAAGTGTAATTAATAGCTTCAACATGCTCAAAAGGAAATTCAATGTCTGCTTTTTTAATCTATCTACCAGTAGGTGCCCTTCTTTGTGAGGCAGTGGAAAACCTCCCTGGTTTTTGTGGTTGAATCTATGTTTGAAATTCACTGCTCGACTGAGGGACCTTACAGATAATTGTATGTGTGCGGTAAAGAGATGAGGTAATCATTAAAAAATCATGTTAAACACTATTATTGCACACAGAGTGTTAGTGGATTCGGCTATTTCAGCCACACCCGTTCCTGACAGGTGTATAAAATAGAGTGTACAGCCATGCAATCTCCATAGGGAAGCATTGGCAGTAGAATGGCCTTAATTATCAGGAATCAAGGTGAGACCCAAGTGTAGACTGTGTGAAGTAACAATGTTTATTGTAACTGAGGCAGGCAAACGACAGTTCAAGGCAGGCGTGGGTCGATAATCCAGAGTAGAGGCCAAGGTACAGGAAGGCAGGCAGGCTCAGGGTCAGGTCAGGCAGAGGACGGTAATTCAGAAGTAGAGCAAAGGTACAGGATGGCAGGCAGTCTCAGGGTCAGGTCAGGCAGAGGACGGTAATTCAGAAGTAGAGCAAAGGTACAGGATGGCAGGCAGTCTCAGGGTCAGGTCAGGCAGAGGACGGTAATTCAGAAGTAGAGCAAAGGTACAGGATGGCAGGCAGTCTCAGGGTCAGGGACAGGCAGAGGACGGTAATTCAGAAGTAGAGCAAAGGTACAGGATGGCAGGCAGTCTCAGGGTCAGGTCAGGCAGAGGACGGTAATTCAGAAGTAGAGCAAAGGTACAGGATGGCAGGCAGTCTCAGGGTCAGGGACAGGCAGAGGACGGTAATTCAGAAGTAGAGCAAAGGTACAGGATGGCAGGCAGTCTCAGGGTCAGGGACAGGCAGTGGTCAGGCGGGCGGGTACAGGGTCGGGACAGGCAATGGTCAAAAACCAGGAGGACGAGAAAAAAAGACTGGGAAAAAACAGGACCTGACAGGACAAATGCTGGTAAGCTTGACAAACAAGACGAACTGGCACAGACAGACAGAAAACACAGGTATAAATACCCAGAGGATAAGTGGGGAAGATGGGCGACACCTAGAGGGCGTGGAGACAAACACATGGATGGCGCAGGATGGGATGGCTGCCGTTATATGGCAGCTATTTTGTTTGTTTTTACGCATTGTTTGTAACTTATTTTGTATATAATGTTGCTGCTATCGTCTCTTATGACCGAAAAGAGCTTCTGGACATCAGAACAGTGATTACTCCCCTTGAACTGGACAAATCATTTTTCTTTAACGTGTCGGATGAGAGGGATTTACTCCAGACACCAGAATAGACCCTCATCCCCGCCATTCGCAGTAGAAGGAGACAGAGGTATCGCGGAAGGAGATCGGGGTGCTTTGTGAGGATCCGGCACCGAGTGGCTAATCAGCCTTTGCCATCGGTACTATTGGCCAACATTCAATCGCTGGATAATAAAGTGGACAAACTACAATCACGTATATCCTACCAACGAGACATTCCATTTTTTTTAAATCTTATGTTTCACTGAGTCGTGGCTGAACGACGACATGAATAACATACAGCTGGCGGGTTATACACTGTGTCGGCAGGACAGAACCTCTCGTAACGCAAGGGCTGGCAGTCTATTTGTAAACAACAGCTGGTGCACAATATCTAAGAAAGTCTCATGGTCTTGCTCATCTGAGGTAGAGTATCTCTATCTTTTAAATTTAACTAGGCAAATCAATAAATAACTAATTCTTATTTACAATGACGGCCTACCCGGGAACAGCGGGTTAACTGCCTTGATCAGGGGTAGAACAATTTTTTTTGTTATATTGTCAGCTCAGAGATTCGATCCAGCAAACTTTCAGTTATTGGCACAACCCTCTAACCACTAGGCTACCTGCCACCTGCCGCTCTATCTATCTAGAGAGTTTCCATCTATATTCTTTGTAGCTGTCTATTTACCACCACAAACCGATACTGGCACTAAGACGGCTCTCAATTAGCTGTATATGGTCATAAGCAAACAGGAATATGAGGCGGCGCTCCTAGTGGCCGGGGACTTCAATGAAGGGAAACTTAAATCTGTTATACCTCATTTCTACCTGCATGTTAAATGTGCATCCAGAGGGAAAAAACTCTAGACCACCTTTACTCCACACACAGAGATGCGTACAAAGCTCTCCCTCGCCCTCCATTTGGCAAATCTGACCACAATTCTATCATCCTGATTCCTGCTTACAAGCAAAAATCAAAGCAGGAAGCACAAGTGACTCGGTCAATAAAAAAGTGGTCAGATGAAGCAGATGCTAAGCTACAGGACTGTTTTGCTAGCACAGACTGGAATATCTTCCTGGATTCATCCAATGGCATTGAGGAGTACACCACATCAGTCACTGGCTTCATCAATAAGTGCATCAATGACGTTGTCTCCACAGTGACTGTACGTCCATACCCCAACCAGAAGCCATAGATTACAGGCAGCATCCACACTGAGCTAAAGGCTAGAGCTGCCGCTTTCAAGGAGCGGGACTCTAACCTGGAAGCTGATAAGAAATCGTGCTATGCCGTCCGATCGAATCGTACTACACCGGCTCCGACATTTGTCGGATGGGGTAGGGCTTGTAAACTATTACAGACTACAAAGGGATACACAGCTGAGAGCTGCCCAGTGACACGTGCCTACCAGACGAGCTAAATTACTTCTATGCTCGCTTTGAGGCAAGTAACACTGAAACATGCATGAGAGCATCAGCTTTTCCGGACAAATGTGTGATCACGCTCTCCGCAGCCGATGTGAGTAAGACCTTTAAACAGGTCAACATTCACAAGGCCGCAGGGCCAGATGGATTACCAGGACGTTTACTCTGAGCATGCGCTGACCAACTGGCAAGTGTCTTCACTGACATCTTCAACCTCTCCCTGTCTGAGTCTGTAATACCAACATGTTTGAAGCAGACCACCCTAGTCCCTGTGCCCGAGAACACTAAGGTAACCTTCATTATCCCAGAAACCCTAGACCCACTTCAATTTACATACCGACTAAACAGATCCACAGATGATGCAATCTCTATTGCACTCCACACTGCCCTTTCACACCTGGACAAAAGGAACACCTATGTGAGAATGCTGTTCATTGACTATTGCTCAGCATTCAACATCATAGTGCCCTCAAAGCTCATCACTAAGCTAAGTACCCTGGGACTAAACATCTCCCTCTGCAACTGGATCGTGGGTAGGTAACAACACATCCACAAAGCTGATCCTCAACACAGGGGCCCCCCATGGGTGCGTGCTCAGTCCCCTCCAGTACTCCCTGTTCACTCATGACTGCACGGCCAGGTACGACTCCAACACCATCATTAAGTTTGCAGATGACACAACAGTGGCATGCCTGATCACCAACAACGACGAGACAACCTATAGGGAGGAGGTCAGAGACCTGGCCGTGTGGTGCTAGGACAACAACCTCTCCCTCAATGTGATCGAGACAAAGGAGATGATTGTGATTGACTGCAGGAAAAGGAGGACCGAGAACGCCCCCATTCTCATCGACGGGGCTATAGTGGAGCAGGTTGAGAGCTTCAAGTTCCTTGGTGTCCACATCACCAACAAACTAACATGGTCCAAGCACACCAAGACAGTCGTGAAGAGGGCACGACAAAACCTATCCCCCCTCAGGAGACTGCAAAGATTTGGAATGGGTCCTCAGATCCTCAAAAGGTTCTACAGCTGCACCATCGAGAGCATCCTGACGGGTTGCATCACTGGTATGGCAACTGCTCGGCCTCCGACCACAAGGCACTATAGAGGGCAGTGCATACCGCCCAGTACATCACTGGGGCCAAGCTTCCTGCCATCCAGGACCTCTATATCAGGCGGTGTCAGAAGAAGGCCCTAAAAATTGTCACCGACTCCAGCCACCCTAGTCATAGACTGTTCTCTCTGCTACCGCACCGGAAGCGGTACCGGAGTGCCAGGTCTAGGTACAAGAGCCTTCTAAACAGCTTCCTGAACATATAATCAAATGGCTAGCCAGACTATTTACATTGCCTCCCCTCTTTTACGCTTCTGCTACTCTCTGTTATTATCTATGCATAGTCACTTTAATAACTCTAATGTACCTACATGTACATATTACCTCAATTACCTTTACTAACCGGTGGCCCCGCACACTGACTCTGTACCGGTATCCCCTGTGTATAGCCTCGCTATTGTTATTTTACTGCTGCTCTTTAATTATTTGTTACTTTTATTTCTTTTTTTTAAGGTATTTTTCTTAAAACTGCATTGTTGGTTAAGGGCTTGTAAGTAAGCATTTCACTGTCAGGTCACATGTCACCTGTCAAGTTCTGTGCATGTGACAAATACAATTTGATTTGATTTGATTTGACCCCAACCCCATCGAACACCTTTGGGATGAATTGGAACGCTGACTGTGAGCCAGGCCTAATCGGCCAACATCAGTGCCTGACCTCACTAATGCTCTTGTGGCTGAATGGAAGGAAGTCTCCACATCAATGTTCCAACATCAAGTGAAAAGCCTTTCCAGAAGAATGGAGGCTGTTATAGCAGCAAAGGGGGGACCAACTCCATATGAATGCCCATGATTTTGTAATGAGATGTTCAACAATCAAGTGTCCACATACAATGCAATTGTGTTCGTTGTCCGTAGTTTATGCCTGCCCATACAAAAACCCCACCGCCACCATGGGGCGCTCTGTTCATAGCGTTGACATCAGCAAACCGCTCATCCACACAACGCCATACACGTGGTCTGTGGTTGTGAGGTTGGTTGGACATACAGCCATATTCTCAAAAACGATGTTGGAGACAGCTTATGGTAGATAAATTGACATTAAATGCTCTGGCAACAGTACTGGTGGACATTCCTGCAGTCAGAATGCCAACTGCACGCTCCCTGACAACTTGAGACATCTGTGGCATTGGGCTGTGTGACAAAACAGCACATTTTATTGTCCCCAGCACAAGGTGCACCTGTGTAATGCTCATGCAGCTTCTTGATATGCCACACCTGTCAGGTGGATGGATTATCTTCGTGAAGGAGAAATGCTCACTAACAGAAATTTGAGAGAATTTTTTTTCAATTGTGTGTATGGAACATTTCTGGAATCTTTTATTTAAGCTCATGAAACAAGGAACAAACATTTTACATGAACGTGGATGCTACCATGATTATGGATAATCCTCAATTAATCGTGAATAACGATGAGTGAGAAAGTTAGACGCGCAAGATATTATTCGCGATTCATTCAGGATTATCTGTAATCATAGTAGCAAACACATTAATATAGAACAATTTAGAACCATATTCTATTCTTATTTACAATAAAAGTGACTCCAAAATGACACAATACATTATTTAACATTATTTTCTATTGAGCACAAAATAATCTGAAACACAACCAAAACAAACAGCAAATGTGTAACAAACTTGATTTAGTCATTGTGTACTATGAATTTTGGACCAAATACTTACATTTTAACTACTTTAATACAGATACAAATTAATTTGTCCCAATAATTTTGCTCCCGGAAAATGGGGGAACCATGTACAAAAAGTGATGTACTTTCTAAACGGTTCACCTGATATGGATGAAATTTCCCTCAAATAACAGCTGACAGTCTACACTTTAACTTCAGTCATTGTTTGATTTCAAATCCAAACTTTTGGTGTATAGAGCCAAAAGAAGAAGAAAAAATGTCACTGTCCCAAAATTAAGGAGGGTGTTATAATTCATATCATAGGCCTATGGCCATCATTGTTCCTGTACCCAAGAAAGCAAAGGTAACTGAACTTAATGACTATCGCTCCATAGCACTCACCTCTGTAATCATGAAGTGCTTTGAGAGACTTGTCAAGGATCATATCACCTCTACCTTACCTGCCCCACTAGACCCGCGTCAATTTGCTTACCGTCCCAATAGATCCACAGACGATGCAATCGCCATCACTCTGCACACTGTCCTATCCCATCTGGACAAGAGGAATACCTATGTAAGAATGCTGTTTATTGACTATAGATCAGCATTCAACACCATAGTACCCTCCAAGCACATCATTAAGCTCGAGGCCCTGGGTCTGAACCCCACCCTGTGGAATTGGACTTCCTGATGGGCCGCCCCCAGGTGGTGGAGGTAGGAAACTTCACCTCCACTTCGCTGATCCTCAACATTTGGTCCCCACAAGGGTGCGTGTTCAGACCCCTCCTGTACTCCCTGTTCACCCATGACTGCGTGGCCAAGCATGCCTCCAACTCAATCATCAAGTTTGCAGACGACACAACAGTAGTGGGCTTGATTACCAACAATGATGAGACAGTCTACAGGGAGGAGGTGAGGCCCCTGGGAGTGTGGTGCCTGGAAAATAACCTCTCACTCAACGTCAACAAAACAAAGGAGATGATTGTGGACTTCAGGAAACAGCAGAGGGTGCACCCCCCTATCTACATCGACGGGACCGCGGTGGAGAAAGTGGAAAGCTTCAAGTTCCTTGGCGTACACATCACTGACAAACTGAAATGGACCACCCACACAGACAGTGTGGTGAAGAAGGCACAACAGAGCCTCTTCAACCTTAGGAGGCAAAAAAAAATTGGCTTGTCACCTAAAATCCTGTCGGGCTGTATTACCGCCTGGTACGGCAACTGCACCGCCCGCAACCGCAAGGTTCTCCAGAGGGTGGTGCGGTCTGCCCAACGCATTACCAGAGGCAAACTACCTGCCCTCCAGGACACCTACAGCACCCGATATCACAAGAAGGCCAAAAAGATCATCAAGGACATCAACCACCCAAGCCACTGCCTGTTCACCCTGCTATCATCCAGAAGGCGAGCTCAGTACAGATGCATCAAAGCTGGGACCGAGAGACTGAAAAACAGCTTCTATCTCAAGGCCATCAGACTGTAAAACAGCCATCACTAGCACATTAGAGGCTGCTGCCTATAGACATAGACTAGGAATCACTGGCCACTTTAAGGAATGGAACACTAGTCACTTGAGTAATGCCAGATATGTAAACATTATTAATCTCATATGTATATACTGTATTCTATACTATTCTACGGTGTCTTAGCCACTTAATAATATTTACATATCTTGCATTACTCATATCATATGTATATACTGTATTCTATACTATTCCACGGTATCTTAGTCACTTAATGTTTACATATCTGGCAATACTCATCTCATGTGTATATACTGTTTTCTATACTATTCTACGGTATCTCATTCACCTAATAATGCTTACATATCTTGCATTACTCATCTCATATGTATTTACTGTTTTTCTACTGCATCTTAGTCCGTTCCGCTCTGACATCACTCGTACATATGAATATAGTCCTAAATCATTCCTACTTAGATTTGTGTGTATTGGGTATATGTTGTGGAATATGTTAAATATTACTTGTTATATATTACTGCACTGTCGGAGCTAGAAGCACAAGCATTTCGCTACACCCGCGATAACATCTGCTAATCATATGTATGTTGATTTGATTTGATTTGATAATACTGTAGCGCTTTTTTAATGCACACAATATAGCTGGATCGCCCCGTTCTGCCCCTAGGGCCCTCCGCACTGCAGCGCCCCAACACAACACACCCCACTCAGCTTTAAGATCTTAGTGAAACATTCATCATTGGTTTCAGGTTTGTTAGTCCAAGACCAGAGTGACAACCAACAGTATGGCAGATCCCCAGGGTCAGGACTGAGCAGCCCAGCAGCTAGGGATTGCCTAAATAGATAGCTCCCTGACGTGGGCATGTTTTCAATACAGACTCCTTTTGTCGTACAGTATTCCATATAAGGAACCCAGACCTCATGAAAGTGCATTATATTCACGTTCACTGGAATATAGTACGTTCTATAGATTAAACTGCAGTCATTTATTTCTGAGATGATATGAACATGACGGGGCATTCAAACATATCTGTATCCATTCATCATCAATAGCGTCTCCCAGATCTTCCTCTTATTTTTGTTTTACATGTTTTGGGTCATCGGGAAAGCCTCTATCAACCCTCGATACAGTTTGGAAATCAACTTTAGACATTTGTCTTAAGCTTAAGCAATTTGAGAATGTGGGGGGGTCATGTCCCCCCGACCCCAGTGAAAGTTGTGTCCCTGTTAATACCCCCTTTTACTTTACTCCTCAACTTATTTAGGCTTGCCATAACAAATGGGTTGAATACTTATTGACTCAAGTCATTTCAACTTTATATTTTTAATTGATTTGTAAAGCACTTTGAAAACGTAATTCCACTTTGACTGTATGTGTACATTTAAACAAATCTCATGAATCATTGAGTACCTTGTAAATGTTTAATCAATGTGGAATTTTTTGAATGATCAACAAATAGAATTATTATAGTTTGTAACGTTGTCATTAGCAGAGGGGTAACATTATCATGTGCAGGAATATGATTTTGTACATGTTGTATGCTCTTGGGTCTGGTAATGGTCTCTGTCATTGTGTCCCACTCTCTATTCTCCATGTAGAAAGCTGAGGGCCTGCAGAGCTATTCCTGCTGCTAGAGCCGCCTGTAATAACAGTTCACCAATGGTAATGTCCCATCCTGCCTGTGTGTTTACAAGCCCAAGCCCTGCTCTTTGACAGCTTGGTGGTTAGATAGGTGGAGTGTTTGTGTTGTAGATGTTGCAGGCCCTGAAAAATAAACCCCTTGTTGTTTCCCCTTTCTTTATTCTGCATTGATTCAAAGCTTGATTCAAAGAGATGTTCCATAGAGTCTGCTTTGCTGTTTTAGGATACTTAAAGAAAGTTCTGTAATGTCCAAACGAATCGCTTTGCTTTAATTCTGCTGATCCTCACCCTTTGAGATCCTTAACTGATCATTTTTCACTTTCAGTGTCAACAGCAGCATCCCATTGGAGCATACTACCTCTCTAGTTCCTCTCTGTTTTCATGTCAACCAAAGCGTGAGATAAGACACACTCAATCTATTCATGTTGCATTTATTTCAAAATAATTAGAATGTTGGAGAGTAGTCTCAGGCCTTTGTGTAACGATGCAGAGAAACAAATTATCATTTATTTATAAGGAGAAAACAGGATTGAGAAATAGTACGCATGTTTCATTATTAATGACATTTTTCGACAGTCTTAATTTATACAATCCTGTGATATTTTAACTGGGCTGAAAAGCAGGAGAAGGAAAATGTTTGCGTTGCTATTTTGGCTGATTTGTCAGAAAGATGGAAGTTGTGGAGCCTCCCACACAAAGCCAGAACACACAATGAATAAAGCAGGAAATTAGTAGCATATGGATGGGCTCTCAGCTCTCAGCCTCCCAATGGCTCCCCAGTAAATTATTGTCTCTGAATTAATCTAATTAAGATGTGTACAGTACTGTTTGCCAGTGAAATGCAATCATGGGCAAATGCAGGGCATTTCTCAATGACTGTAGAAATGGTACAACATAGAGTAGAGTATTATTCTCTGTGAGATGTCTAGGAATAGACAAGTTTAGAAAGAGTGAAATATGTCAATAGACAGGCTCCCATCAGCATTGTGTAATTTTTTCACTGTGTTTTGAGAGCAAACAGTGGATTGTGTCTGTAGCGATGCTGCTGTGCCCATGTTTACAAGTCACAACCAAGTTATAACACAATATTGGACACAGATGGGAACTATCCAAGATGTCCTCGATTGCTCAAGAGAATATGGTCAATTTTCTGACAACTTCAAAACAGAGGCCTACCCTCTACCAGAGCTGCTCACAGCCCAGAAGTACTTTACACAGTCCAGAAGTACAATCACAATGCAAGACATCTCCATCAATTTTCCACTCCATTTCAGTCTAGTTAAAGCAGTCCTTGTGGAGGGGAGTAAGGAAAGAAAGAGGCAAAAGCTGCTTCCGCCTCAATTCCCTTACAGTCTTATCAATCGACCGTCACCCCGGCCCATCCTGTGTGTGCTTGCGACCTCTAATGGATCTCCTCTTACATCAGCCCAGGCTGAGGCACCAGCACAGCCTCTTCTCTCAAACAAGGCAGCCATTAGCCACCATGATGGGGGGAAGAGGAGTCAGGCACACTGCACGGCAGTCCCCTGGCTTCCTGTAACTGGAGTGTCGCACTGCGTGGCCCTCTCCCCGGGGCCAGGCCTGGATGTATGCACTCCGACAAGCCGCCTCTTTCTCTTCCCTCCCAGTGTCCCGACGAGCCTATTATCATGAGGTCCTGTGCATATTGTGCATTCTGGGAAGTGGCACATAAAAGAATGATCAGGCAAAGCTTTCAGACAGAAGTCGTCTGTGAAGACTGGCTCTTTGTTGAACAAAATGGAAATGTAGCGGCAAGGGTGCACCTGTTGAAAGCCCTTGTGGAGACACTAGCGCTCGCACATGGCATCATGTGCCTCATTATTTATATGGGGCTGTCAGCTAATATTGCATGGGGCTCTCACCAGAGCACTTTCTGCCATCCTTGAAAGTCACAGCAAGAGGAACCTTTAGTTCCTCAGACGACAGGGGCCTTCTCACAAGGGAGAGCTCTGAAGAATTCATTCTTTACTCCTATTGACATAATGCATCCGTGCCATGTGGCATAAGCATTCTTTTAATCTCACTCCACTGACTTATTCTTCCTCTGCTTTGGTTGAACTCCTAGCCTGAACCACATTTATTTTTTTATGGAACATTGAAAAATAATACTATCTGTTGTTACATCAGTAGTAGTTGGAGTTTTCAATACCTGTAATCTCACCTCAGTTCACATCACTAGAGCTATGAATAAACCAAAACCACTCCAAAGTATCCATAGTAGAGGAATGTATCTTATCTAAGTAGTTCTGCTGAAGGGGTTAACAGTTATCTTCTACAGACAGTAAAATGACAATACAGGAGGACCCCCCCATTTTTTTTCACTACATCCTAGTGCCTAATTTCTATTGCAAATAGCTGCAGGAAGGGGAGCTTGCCTAGGCATGAAAGGGTTAAGGGCATTGTTCAGTCATCTGGAGATAAGGACATTTTTTATGCAAGAGCGACCCCTGATTAGAGGGTGAGTTTTAATGGCAACTAATTAGCCAACCTCTTTAGCCCTGGCGTAATGATCAAACGAGCTGTCATCAGGTACCTGATACAATGATCCGCTCACTCTTGATACGATATTTTATTCCTCTGCAATTACTCTGCCCCCACTGCACCACGTGTGTTTATTGCCTGGAGCACACATGTCAAATTAAAGAGCAGCTTATGCACCTGATATTTAATTATTGCCTGCTGCACCGCTGTGCACAATGGGGAAATGTCAAAGCCAGCAATCTACAGTACTTCAAGCAGCAGAGCAGTGCGCTGCGATCACCGAGCACTCACGCTTGGCTCACACTCTCACACATTGAATTTAAATATTGAATATGAATGTGAACTTTCTCCTGCTTGTCCTTGTTCATTTGGCTTCATGCTAATCTTTGTCACTCACTGTGGAACAGCTTTGACATGGTAGGAATGAACTGTAATTTGTCTGTAACTGAGGATCAGTGCCTACGTTTCAGTGATAAAATAACATAAAGGAAAAATATAAATCAGTCAAAATATATAGTATAATCTCCTTGTATATTAAATTTCCTTTTACCTTTAATAGCAATTACATTACATGAATTTGCCTGGCTTTTATAATCCATATGAAAATTCACTTTTTTCCTCATGTCAGGGAAATGACTGTAAATACTGTGATTTAATTCCCCCTTAATGATCAACAGTCAATCTCCACTTGATACATTTGTGATAAACTCAAATATCCCTGAACACTTAATGAATCTATAGGAATAGATCATCCTGGTCATGAATATGAATCTGCATTACATAGTATGAGGGCATGCTGAGTCTATAAGTAACCCATCTGTTTTTAATGATGATAATGGTGGCAGGATCCTTCTAGAATGAGGCCTGTAATTCAGATAATTCATTTATTTTACAAACCATGAAAGTTTTATTCTTCTTCAACTATCATTTGGGATCATTCCCTTCCAAGCCCTGTGACGTTTCCTCTGAAGTTCGCATTATGATTTACAGCTGTGTAAAATCTAATTCTGATCATCATTCTGCTTACCAAACAGTGTTTATCCAGTCCCTTTTTAAAGACCTTAAATAGCTCTTTTTAAATGTACTTATTCTTCACGTTTATTTAAACATTATGCTGTGGTCAAAGTGTTTAATTCTTACCGTTTCCTCTTCCCGAGGACCCAGGCGCTGTTCCACTGATGTTAGAATGTGTTGGTCATCTAATTATACACATCTTGAAAACAGATTGTTATTTTGTAACGGATTCTAGATTTCTTTTTTTCTCCTCGTTTTTATTTTCTCCTTGGAGAATCCTATTTTATTCTGCAGTTCCTAACTTACTCAGTATTGCACGATAATTAGCAGATATTTTTCAACCTCCTGTCCAACTGACTAGGCTAATCGTTCTCTCGTTTGATTGCTTTCACTTTATCCACCATTTCAGCACTGTGTGTATGTCTCTGTGTTATATATTACACAGGATTGTTCTCCTATCAAAGTTGTGATCCTCTGGTATAGCTGACACACTTTACCTAGATATCCTTACGTCTATGTATTTATGTATTAGATAAAGCTATCCCTATAATTCTTGACTGCTTTATGGAGCCTAATGCTTTATGAATTTAATGGATTAATATATGAATTGCTACAGGCCTGATAAATTAGTGAGTTGACATTGCTGCCACAATTGACTTAAAAGCCCCCTCATGTGTTCATGTCATGGCCGATAATTCTTTGATGCAGAAATTGAAATAAAGTCTGGTCAAACTCCTATAACTTACAAAGTTTATTACGTATGTGCTCTATTCTCTGTATCAGGAGGAGGACAGCAGAGTGGCAGGGACAGGAAGGCCCCTCTGCTTATGATGAGGTGAAACACATCAAACATGCATAACACTTCCGACCAGAACATGGAAAGCATAGAACCATTCTGGAACAGATAGCAGGGCTCTGTGACAGTTGGCATTCTGCTGTGATGATGGTCTGGTTTATTGTAGGAGTGAGAGGCTGTATGACAGGCCAGGACAGCCCTGCTGCTCCCTCCCAGTCCCTTCCTGGGGGAAACATCATTTAACACAGGGACACACGGCACACTGAGTCTCTGGCTGCATCTCAAATGGCATCCTATTCTCTATATAGTGCTCTACTTTTGACCAGAGCCCTATGGACCCTTGTTTAAAAGTAGTGCACTAAATAGGGAATAGGGTGCCATTTAAGATGCAGGCTCTGTCTGTCTGAGACCCCAGTGAGCTGCTATCCTCTCCTCTCCTCTCACCACTGAGCCAGGTTAACACCTGCTCCAGACTGTCATGTCAGACAAATTATGATGAATGGAAGAAGTTTAAAGAAATAATTGATTATTTGTGTCAGAGAATTCCCTGTAGATATTCCAAACGCCTCATCGTTTATTGTGTGCATGAAATGTGTGTGTATGTGTGTGTTTCTGTGTGGGTTTAGTTCTTTCAAAGGTAATGAGAGAACAGGCTGTCTGGTCCTGAGGAGCGGATTGTCTGTATTTCTGTGTGTATGTGTGTGTGTGCGTGTGTGTAGTCTAACGGAGTGTCTTCAGTACAGTGTGTAAAGATGCTGAGAGCCGGCCTCTAGTTGGGGCTTTGTCTAGGCTGAGGCATGCATGGCCTAGGGACAACTCTCTAAGTCCTGTTATCCCTCTAAGTCCTCCACACATTTTAAACAGGCCCCAGAATAAAGCAGGATAAAGCCCAACTCTGTTGATGATAACAAAACCATTGATTCTGTCATTGAAAAAAATGTCTTAACTATTTTTTGTTGTTTTAGTCAAATTCATTATTCCGACTGACTTTTGCGTGCACTGAGAGAACTAACTAAGAAGCGATGGGAGTGTAATGGAATTACAGTGCTCTTACTTTGTGCAATCCTCTTAAAGTCTGTTTTTCTGTGATTACTATTTTACAAACATGCTGTCAGTGTAAATAAAACCTCTAACAGGGTAGGCAGAGAGTCAGTGCTTTGGTTAGCCCTGAATCCTCTGTAGGAGAGCCGTGTTGAAGAGAGCACCTGTTCAGTAGATGCAGAGAAGGAATGTAGCCTGTGGAAGTTGCTTCAGTGTGCCCCAGATGCTAATATAACACAGATGTCACGGTGCTGGTCCAAAACCACAATCACAACATATGGTAATTGCTACAGAATTATTTTCTGGCCAGCTTCTAACCAGGGGCTGATAAAATAGAGAAGTCAGCTACTGATGCTTCCTGGAAGGAATTACTGCCAAATCTAACTACACAAAACGTAGGTCCCATGAAGGAAGGGCCACCAGGTACAGCCATTAGCGTTGGTGATAGCCATAGCAATCTGAATGGCTAAGGGTGAATGATTCCACAGATGTGCTCTCCAACATGTTAGTCTCTTCACAAAGTGGATTGCTTGCAATCCTCCAAGTGCACGCCCTGGTGGACATCCTCCTGGATATACAGTATATGTGGTGTGAATTTTAATACACACTGTATGGTGATTGATACCTACATGACGAGTGGCTTACTGTATGGGGTTGGGGAGCATAGAGAAAGGGTTCGTTGATACATTTCAGAACTATAAAAGTTTCTAGCATTGTAAAAAGTAATGTTAAGGCAGAAAGGTGTGCTGAGACAGGTCAGATCCCCCTGAAACTGATACAGGTCAGATCCCCATGAAACTGGTACAGGTCAGATCCCCATGAAACTGGTACAAAGTCAGATCCCCATGAAACTGGTACAGGTCAGATCCCCATGAAACTGATACAGGTCAGATCCCCATGAAACTGATACAGGTCAGATCCCCATGAAACTGATACAGGTCAGATCCCCATGAAACTGGTACAAAGTCAGATCCCCCTGAAACTGGTACAGGTCAGATCCCCATGAAACTGGTACAAAGTCAGATCCCCATGAAACTGGTACAGGTCAGATCCCCATGAAACTGGTACAGGTCAGATCCCCATGAAACTGGTACAGGTCAGATCCCCATGAAACTGGGAAGGCGATCCTGACTCAAACATTGCCTTGTCTTCGTCAAGAGAATTAAACTGCTATTTTCTGTTGTAATTTCCTGCACTTTGAAAAAACTCAACATTGAAAGTATTTTAAACCTGTTGACAACTGTGATTTAAAAGTGAAATAAAGAACCACAGAAGGTGGTGTTGTACATCAGATGATCTTTTCTACATATTTTGATGTAGGAAATGTGTGTTGTCATTAAAGCATTATATTCTCCTTTAAGCAGCAAAAGAAAATGTGGCCTTGCCTGTATGGCAAGGCCATACAGGCAAATAAGCGCAAATAAGACCTTGGTTCCCCCAAAAAGCTTCCCTTTCAAATTGACTCACTTCCCATTGATGTTGTTGTTGAAGCACATTTAAAGCATAGATATAGTTTGTGAAGCATTTAGCAGTATCCTGGAACAACGTTTCATCTCACTCAAAGGAGTGTGAGGCGCTCGTCGCCCAGATATTCCATCTCTGAGTTTTCTTACTTGTAAATGTTCTGATGTAGTTGTTGTTTTTCTCTGGCAGTTAGTGTTTGCAGAGTGTGTGGAATGTGTTTCTGTTCCAGCACAGTTGAATTCAGTCATTATTCTTCCATACCCCGCTACCAGGCCACGAAGCTTGAAATGAACCCTGTTCTCTTTTCACAACTGAGAACAACTTTTACAGTCTGGAGTAAACACATACACACACACACAAGCACGACTCCACGCGCACAGACACACACACACACTCACACACACAAGCGCGACTGCACGCGCACAGACACACACACACAAACACAGACAGGTGCAGACACACATTCACAGGCACACATACACACATGCATGCACCACACATACATGCACACACACACACCAAGGTATCCAAGAGGCCAGAGGATTTGAGGACTTTGTGCATTACTGAAATCACTTCTTGTTGTTCTCTGCTGAGTTTTTGGCTCCACCATCTGGTCTTTTGAGGCACAGAACAAACATAACTTTATTGTAACATGCAAACAAAATCAGTCATGGCATTTAAATATAATTATTACACTACGATTTTAAGTTCATCAAAGACATAAGACTGATTATGGTTAGAGACAATAAATGCATATTGTTCAGATGATTATTTTTACTGCTTTCAATTAAATGAATGCAATTTTTTACCTTATATCAATATACTGCTGATATTTTTTTTTAAACAATGGAAACAAAATACACTTTTCAGCAACCAGAGTCCTTAGCTGATAAATCAGTGGTTTAGTATTGAAGCAGTGTGTCTGGCTGCATTATATCATGTGATTATGTGCCTCTACTGTTCATGGCCCAGGAGTAATTGTCTCAATGACTGTATTGATCACAGCAGGATGAAAATGCCATGAAAATGTCAACTGTGGAGTTCATTGACTGGGCAGTAGAATTGGGGATTCCTCTGGTACATTGTTGGGTAAATAAAAACAGCATCTAATTAGAGTAACGTAAATAAGTGTCTGATCTTTGTAAGGAAGAGAGAGGGGGAGGGGGGGCAAAGAGGTGCATGGCTGTCTTCAGAAAGCTACATGTATCGATTGGTGGAAATTAGATTGGTGAAAAGAGGTGTTTGCCCATCAGGGGGTTGCCTGTTAAAGAGGGGAGGCTGTCTCACTTAAAAAGACCCATGTTATGATGGCCTTTATTAAGACTCTTCATTTACTTTGAAACCAGGGTAGGGGGATTGGGCCTGGCAGGTTATAGAGAACTGATGTCTCTGCTGCTTACGCTCCTACTGAAGTCATCCTTGTGTGTGTGTGTGTGTGTGTGTGTGTGTGTGTGTGTGTGTGTGTGTGTGTGTGTGTGTGTGTGTGTGTGTGTGTGTGTGTGTGTGTGTGTGTGTGTGTGTGTGTGTGTGTGTGTGTGTGTGTGTGTGTGATGTCTGCGTGCGTGTGTCGGTGTCTGTTTTTTCATGTTTTTGTGTACAAATCCATTTAAGCAATAACAGACCTTAGGTGACTTCAATGTGTCTGTTCTCGAACCAGTTTTTCACTAACATGAAAAAGACAACCCATTTTCTTTACGGTCTTAATATTTTAAATCAGTTTTATACAATCCAATAGGATACATTAGGATCTCAAAGACATCTAAAGAGAAGGAGAATCGATTTGGTCAATCAATGTAGTTATTTTTAAAGGCTCTCTGTGTGATCTTCCAATACCCTGGTTACTGTTGCTGTGTTGGACTCGGTGACCCAGACAAACCAAGTTAGAGGGTGTAAACAATCTGTGTACATCTGTCTGTCTGCAAACACTGGCCGTCTCTCACCTCTCTTCTGAAGAGCTCTCCTAACACCATTATTGGATTCCTCCTGACCTTTCTCAAATGTGGGCACAAGCACAATAGCACAACAGCAAGCTTTACTCAAGAGGGAGGCAGATACCAGTCTGGCCTGTGGGGGGACTGTTGTGGAACTGTGTATGATACAAAGGCATCTGTTTCTATGGCTTAAACACATACAGTATACTTCTGAATAGTTTTGGAATCCAAACGGTTTGAAATCAATGCTATCTTAGTGCATCCAGCTAACACACAAAACAGTGTGTGTGTGCATGCGTGTGTGTGTGTGCGTGGTGTGTGAAATCTGAGGTGTGTGTTATTGCGAGAGGATGAGAGCTGTATGGATGAAACATGGAGAGGGGCGCTTCCATACATGTCTCTCTAGGCATGAAATTGAAAATGGACATAAACGTGGGTTTACCCCTCTATCCCCCAATCCAACCCCTCCCAATCTTGATGTGCGTTGTGGCGGCCCTGTGTTTGCTCAGCTGAACGTAAAGACTGTTTGTTTTGAAGAGTGTCGGGTACTTCCTCGACCACATGCTCTCCTCTCGCCGCTCGCCAAGCCGCCGCAGCTCTCTGGCTGACAGAGTGGCCTCTCTTCTATTACAGCGATGTTGGGGAGCTAACCATGCAGAAAGCAGCGGGATTCAAAAAAACTGGTTTCCCTTTTAAATGGATGAGCATTGAACACTCTGCCCTTCTCCCTGGTGATGGCTTCTTTCTCCAGACTAAAATGGCTTTGGATTCTTATGTAAACTGACTGGCTCCAGATGAAGCCCTTAACAGCTGGACTCCTGCCAGCTGGGGGATTGGAAGCTCACCTAATGATAAATAAATGTGCTCACATTTACACATTTTTACAAGCAAAATATCTGCGCAACAGACACCAACCCCCCCCCCCCCCCAAACCCGCCCACGGCACAAAAAAATCCTTCTAGGATTCTAGAAGCCTTTGATGTGTGATATTCTGTTTGATTTTCCCATTTTAAATTATGTGTGAATTATTTACATGAGCTGTTAGGGTGTCTTCAGCAACAGTGTGTACATTGTTTTGCCAGGGTTGAGTTCTGGCCATGTGCCCCTAAACTGTGGTTACAGGGTGCCAGGGAGCAGAGAGGTGTGGAAGCAGCAGGAGTGCCATGCTGGGGTGTGTGTACGTGTGTTTGTCTGTGTTTGGAGGGAGTATTTTCCCTGCAATGTGTGCCATAGAGGGAACAGTCAGAAGGTGGATGATGGAATCAGTCTACAGTCTATGCACAATACTGTATCAATCAATCAAGCAAACTTTCTTTATATAGCACATTTCTTACAACAAATGTATTTCAAGCTGCTTAACAAATAAAAAAATAAAAAGTGAGAAAGATAAAATACAAAAAACATGTCTAAGATTAGACATGGATAAAAATTCTGAGATAAAAAAAATAAATGAAACAATGGTCATATAAAATATGATATGAGAGACTAATGCAGTGGGATATGAGGGGATACAATAAATTAAATATATAGAAAGAGATACAATAAAAAAAAGTAGAGAAAATGTCTGAGACAACTAAAAGCACGCTAAGTGAAAAAAGTCAATAAAGGTATGTCTTAAGATGTTATTTTTTTTAAATCAACGGTTTCTGAGGGCCTCAGATCTTCTGGCAGACTGTTCCAAAGTCCAGGACCATAGTGGCTGACGGCAGCCTCACCAAAAGTTTTGGTTCTGACCTTCGCAGCATAATGCCAACCCACGAATTCACTATAAAGCATCATATGACAACAAGTGACAGTCATGATACGTATTATATGATACAGTTCTAGGAAGCTCTGAGTATTGTTTTTAAATACTAAATCAGAAGAAGTGGAAGCTTAGGTAGGACCTATGGCTGTGTTGAAGGTTTGGATGAGGGGAACAGCGGTGAGAGACAGACACATCCATGTGGACGTACAGTGAGGAAGCAGAAGACGCATGCAGATTGAATAATTACAGCTGTACAACACAGTGTGTGTACATATGTGCGTGCGTCCCTGCATGTGTGTGAAGCTGTACTGCACGGTGTGTGTGTGTGCGTGGATGCGTGCGTGTGAAGAGGGAGGATAGGAAGAGTCACCTCCTGCTGCTCTGACTTTCATATTCCTCCAGATCCAACACAGACATCCTCCCTCTACTGAGGGGAGAAGGAGACTAACACCAGAGAGAAACACCAGGAATACAGTGCTAAGACTTGTCCCTGGAATTTGGAATCTTATTCAGTGGAAAGTGACAGATTGCAGAACTATAGAGGCCCCAATAGTGCCATTGAGTAGTGTCAGATCACAGATGATATGGTCACTTAGTGAGTGTAGTAGACATTTTGATCCAAAGTGACTTACGGTGAACAACACTATAGTCAGTGGCTGTATGTGGCCCATGCAAGTCTCAAACCCACAACTCTGTGCTTAACAGCACACTACTCAAACTAACAGAGCTAGAATTGTGGGTCACCATGCCCATTCAGAGTTTGATGTTATGTTAAAAGCACTTATGTAATTCCATCTCCAAGGTCTGACCCTGGCATATTGTCAACATTGTGATTATGACGAGGTAGTGATAAGTACACAGACGACGTCGTCCAAATGAGAAGATAGTGATGATGTGCCTTTTGGAGTCTAGATGCTAGGCCAGAACAGATGTATGGCTTCACATTCTACTGATGGCACTGTATACTCTGGAGTCAATTTGATAGGAAATGCAAAAAGGAGATCTCCTCGTCACAGGCTGTGTTTACATAGACTGCCCAATTCAGATATGCTGCCAATTATTTGCATATCGGATACCTATCTGTGTCACGTTCCTGACCTATTTCTGTTAGTTTGTTGTATGTGTTAGTTGGTCAGGACGTGAGTTTGGGTGGGCATTCTATCTTGTCTGTTTCTATGTTGGTTTAGGGTTGCCTGGTATGGCTCTTAATTAGAGGCAGGTGTTTGGCGTTCCTCTAATTGAGAGTCATATTTAGGTAGGTTGTTTCACAGTGTTCGTTGTGGGTGGTTGTCTCCTGTGTCAGTGTTTGTCGCACCATACGGGACTGTTCGGTTTGTTTTGTACATCGTCATTTTGTGTAGTCTATTTTTTCCCTGTTCATGCGTTCTTCGTGTTTAATGTAAGTTCGTCGTCCAGGTCTGTCTACTCCGTTTGTTGTTTTGTTAGTTATAGTGAAGTTCGTGTTTTTCGTTTTTCTGTAAATAAATTATGTGTTCACAACCCGCTGCGCCTTGGTTCCATCACTACTCCTCCTTTTCGGTTGAAGAGGAGGAGGACTGCCTTTACAATCTGATCTTTCCCTAATGTGGAAACAGCAAAAAAACACATTTATAGGGCCTTCAGAGAGTATTCACACCCCTTGACTTTTTTCAAATATTGTTGTGTTACAGCCTGATTACACTGAAATTTTGTGTCACTGGCTTAACACACAATACACCATACTGTCAAAGTGGAATTATGTTTTTAGAAATGTTTACAAACTAATTTAAACATTGCTTAACAAGTCACATAATAAGTTCTATGGACTCACTCTGTGTGCAATAATAGTGTTTAAAAAATGTTTTTATGACTACCTCATCTCTGTACACCATGCATACAATTATCTATAATGTCCTTCAGTCGAGCAGTGAATTTCAAACACAGAATCAGACTAGGGATGTTTTCCAATGCTTTGCAAAGATGGGCACCTATTAATAGATGGGTAAAAAAAAGAAGCAGACATTAAATATCCATTTGAGCCTGGTAAAGTAATTAATTACACTTTGGATGGTATATCAATACACCTAGTCACTACAAAATACAGGTGTCCTTCCTAACTCAGTTGACGGAGATGAAGGAAACCGCTCAGAGATTTCACCAATAGGCCAATGGTGGCTTTAAAACAGTTAGAGTTTAATGGCTGTGATAGGAGAAAACTAAGGACGAATCAACAACATTGTAGTTACTCCACAATACTAACCCAATTGACAGAATGGAAATAAGGAAGCCTATACAGAATACAAATATTCCAAAACATGCATCTGGTTTGCAATAAGGCACTAAAGTAAAACTGCAACAAATGTGGCAAAGAAATTAACTTCATGTCCTGAATACAAAGTGTTATGTTTGGGGCAAATCCAACACAACACATCACTGAGTACTAGGGTTGCAAAGCATCAGAAACTTTCTGGTAAATTTCAGAATTTTGGGAATTTTGCTTAAAATCATCAAAAAAGTTAGCTCATAAAAGTGAACCTTTTTTGTGAGATACACATAATCCAATTCTAGGTCTTGTGGCATATTTTGGTTAAACTATCCCCAATTCAATGGAATTGCAACCCTCTGCATGCACAGTGCATTCTTCCATCACATGTACAGCTGATTCTCAAGATCTTGCACACTAATGAGATGCTATTGAGCCCACACTACTACACTGTCTAAGCCAAGGACTACATGTTTTCTGGTAAGTTTTGATTACAATACTGGGTGGGGTGAGTATATTTTTTGTTAACTAGTAAATAGTAGCCTACATGGGTGTTTAAATCATTTCTAACTTGTTAACAATTTCTGCTAGTTCGTTTTTGTTACCATGTGGGTTTTAGCTTGCTTGAGCCTACTAACTGAGGAGTGTTCATTTCATTTTAAACCGTTTATCTTAAAAATTAGTTGTTTAATCTAACTGCATAACTATTTATCTGTACATGGAATTGTATTTGGGGTCTTTCCCCCAAAATTCTAATCTTTACAGGAAAATCTGATGTGTGGAGACATTTCACTGCAGCTAATGTAGAAGGAAAAGCAGTGTACATTTGCAACTACTGTGACAAATCATATGTGAAGAATGCAACAAAGATGCAGAATCATCTGGCCAAGTGCATAAAGTTCCCTCAGCGCTCATAACAAGCAACCTCTGACAAAAGTCCCTCTACTTCTATTCGAGGTGAAAATTATGAATCAGACACCTTAAAGATAGCAAAAGCTCATGGTACTCCTGGAATCAGAAGTTTTTTTGACTCAATGGAGGAACGTAGTCAGAGAAATGCTGATGAATGTCTTGCTCGAGCTGTGTATGCAACTGGTTCCCCTCTGATGCTGGAAAGTGACAGTGAAGATGAGGCCTCAGAGTCTGATGTTCAAGAGGGGGACATTGAGAAGGTCCAGGGAGAATACATGGAAGCCTGAGAGGCAGACAACCAAAGTTTTAGTTTCTAGACTATCATTTTACAGATGTATGTTGAAAAGGTTTTGGGAGATGCGATGGATCATTGAGGATCATTCAATATTCCCTTTTTTTGTTGTTCAGTGAAATCATCCCATGTGAAGAGTCAACTCATTTAATTAAAGTTAAATTCGTAACTAAATTGATTTTTATTGATATTGGAAGGATTTAATCATTTGCAATTATGTCTACTTATGATAAGGTAAAAGGTTTATGTTTCTGTCTCCATATGATATGGTAAATATATCCAATGCAAAAAACATCTACATTTAAATGTTATTAATATTAATTTGCATATATTTCCGTTAATTCCCATATATTCCTGTTAATTCCCACGGAAAGTTTCCACCTCTGAATATTCCCCAAAATGTGCAACCCAACTGAGTACCACACTTCATATGGTGGCTGCATCCTGTTATTGGTATGCTTGTCATTTGCAAGGACTAGGGAGTTTTTTGGGGGGGATAAAAATAAATGGAATAGAGCTAAGCTAGGCAAACTCCTAGAGGAAAACCTGGTTATGTCTGCTTTTCAATAGATACTGGGAGACAAATTCACCTTTCAGCAGGACAATAACCTAAAATGCAAGGCCAAATATACACTGGAATTGCTTACTAAGCTAGCTTTGAATGTTCCTGAAAGGCCTAGTTACAGTTTTGACTTAAATCGGCTTGAAAATCTATGGCAAGACTTGAAAATGGCTGTCTAGCAATGATCAACAACCAACATGACAGAGCAGAAGAATTAAAAAAATAATAATCTGCAAATATTGTAGAATGTAGGTGTGCAAAGCTCTTAGAGACTTACCCACAAAGATTTACAGCTGTATTCGCTGCCAAAGGTGATTCTAACATGTATTGACTCAGGGGATTGAATACTGATGTAAATGAGATATTTATGTACTTCATTTTCCATAAATTTGCAAAGGTGTCTACAAATATGTTTTCACTTTTTCATTATGGGGTATTGTGTGTTTTTATTTAATTTAATCAATTTTGGATTCAGGCTGTAGTAACACAACAAAATGTGGAATAAGTCAAGGGGAGGTCATACTTTCTGAAGGCACTGTATACCACTTCCATATGTGGATCTGATTCCTGATACAAACCCAACCCTCCATATGTGGATCTGATTCCTGATACAAACCCAACCCTCCATATGTGGATCTGATTCCTGATACAAACCCAACCCTCCATATGTGGATCTGATTCCTGATACAAACCCAACCCTCCATATGTGGATCTGATTCCTGATACAAACCCAACCCTCTATATGTGGATCTGATTCCTGATACAAACCCAACCCTCCATATGTGGATCTGATTCCTGATACAAACCCAACCCTCCATATGTGGATCTGATTCCTGATACAAACCCGACCCTCCATATGTGGATCTGATTCCTGATACAAACCCAACCCTCCATATGTGGATCTGATTCCTGATACAAACCCAACCCTCCATATGTGGATCTGATTCCTGATACAAACCCAACCCTCCATATGTGGATCTGATTCCTGATACAAACCCGACCCTCCATATGTGGATCTGATTCCTGATACAAACCCGACCCTCCATATGTGGATCTGATTCCTGATACAAACCCGACCCTCCATATGTGGATCTGATTCCTGATACAAACCCGACCCTCCATATGTGGATCTGATTCCTGATACAAACCCGACCCTCCATATGTGGATCTGATTCCTGATACAAACCCGACCCTCCATATGTGGATCTGATTCCTGATACAAACCCGACCCTCCATATGTGGATCTGATTCCTGATACAAACCCGACCCTCCATATGTGGATCTGATTCCTGATACAAACCCGACCCTCCATATGTGGATCTGATTCCTGATACAAACCCGACCCTCCATATGTGGATCTGATTCCTGATACAAACCCAACCCTCCATATGTGGATCTGATTCCTGATACAAACCCAACCCTCCATATGTGGATCTGATTCCTGATACAAACCCAACCCTCCATATGTGGATCTGATTCCTGATACAAACCCAACCCTCCATATGTGGATCTGATTCCTGATACAAACCCAACCCTCCATATGTGGATCTGATTCCTGATACAAACCCAACCCTCCATATGTGGGTCTGATTCCTGATACAAACCCGACCCTCCATATGTGGATCTGATTCCTGATACAAACCCAACCCTCCATATGTGGATCTGATTCCTGATACAAACCCTACCCTCCATATGTGGATCTGATTCCTGATACAAACCCGACCCTTCATATGTGGATCTGATTCCTGATACAAACCCAACCCTCCATATGTGGATCTGATTCCTGATACAAACCCGACCCTCCATATGTGGATCTGATTCCTGATACAAACCCGACCCTCCATATGTGGATCTGATTCCTGATACAAACCCAACCCTCCATATGTGGATCTGATTCCTGATACAAACCCAACCCTCCATATGTGGATCTGATTCCTGATACAAACCCGATCCTCCATCTGCGACCTCTGTCTGGACCGCCTGATCACATCTTTTTGCTCTGAAGTGTTGTTTTTTTAGGCACATGACCTCCATTACCATGACAACCAACCCAACATTTAAAGGACATGAGCATTGCATCTGTGTGCTACTTCAGAGACTACATCAGCGTGAATGCGCAAATCTGATATGGGTCACATGTAAAACTGAGTATGCACAGTCAGAAAATATTGGATATAGAAATAAAATCAGATATGGATTCTTATGGTGGCTGTGTAAACACAGCCATAGAGGTACATTTCAAATCACATTTATAGTGAAAGTGAGAGCACCAAACACACCAGCTAGCATACCACCAGTCTGCCTTGTTTTCCCCATACAATTCATTCACACAACACTGTTTTAAACATCAAAGTAATTGGCAATTTGTAAGGCACTTAATATCTCAGTTCTCCCATAAGTGCACGATTAAAGGCTCTTTTGTGTAATTGCATTGAAACAGGAGGATGATAATGAGTACTTGGCTTTGTTGTTCTTGCCTTCATGCCTTCACATAATAAAGTACTGTTAACTTACATGTAAATCAGAAGCTTTTCCAGTCAGTGGCAAGAAGTGATTATGACAATGCCGCCCACCACCCATTTTTTACCACCCATATTTACCATAACAAAGTCGTTGAACAAAGAGGGGTGCAATAAGCCACAGAATACACAGAACAGTGCAACATGAGCCAAGTGGAAATTGGAAGTTTTCAATTTCTTACATAATTTATGATCTGCTGTATCCCAGGAGATTTCCCCCAAAAGAGTAAATAAAAGCATTATATTGTGCTAGCCTGCCCCTCTGTGTTGGGATGTTAATCCCCATTAAGGGTAGAGTTTGGGAGGCTTTGAGGGTAATTAGCTAACATGCTTGGGAATCTTGGTAGGGCTTGGCAGGTGCGTTTGATCAGTGGCATTAGGCGACATCACTGTTGACAGGGTGGGATGGCAGGGAGAGGGAGGTGGAAAGGCAAGGGGTGGAGGAGAGAACCGGAGAGGGGGTAGACTTCGACTTATTCGGTCAATTTAGATATTTTAACAGATAAAAGTAGGCCTGGCCTACAAAGAAAATATGTATGTTAATGAGTTACTGTCAATCTAAATGAGTTTGAAGAGGATTTCTAAATTAGCAATTGAGCAGACAAATAAAAGTACAGTTAAATGGTTGATATTGACTGCATGTTTTGATTCCAATAAGAAACAACTTCAAATTCAGATTATTATTCTGCAGGTTAAAGGGCATGCGGTAAAACGTCAGTGCTCTAGCATACCGTAAAACGACAGTGCCCTAGCATACCTTAAAACGACAGTGCCCTAGCATACCGTAAAACGACAGTGCCCTAGCATACCGTAAAACGGCAGTGCCCTAGCATACCGTAAAATGAAAGTACCCTAGCATACCGTAAAATTACAGTACCCTAGCATACTGTAAAACGACAGTACCCTAGCATACCTTAAGAAGACAGTGCCCTAGTACAGTGCATTCAGAAAGTATTCAGACCCCTTGACTTTTTCTACATTTTAATACATTACAGCCCTATTCAAACATTTTTTTTTTTTACAAATGCATATAAAAATTTAAATATCACATTTACCTAAGTATTCAGACCCTTTACTCAGTACTTTGACGAAGGACCTTTGGTGGCAATTACAGACTTGAGTCTTCTTGTGTATGACTCCACAAGCTTGGCACACCTGTATTTGGGGAGTTTCTCCCATTCTTCTCTGCAGATCCTCCCAAGCTCTGTCGGGTTGGATGGGGTGCGTCGCTGCCCAGTTATTTTCAGGTCTCTCCAGAGATGTTCGATTGGATTCCAAGTCCGGACACTGGCTGGGCCACTCAAGGACATTAAGAGACTTTTCCTGAAGCCACTCCTGCGCTGTCTTGGCTGTGTGCTTAGGGTTGTTGTCCTGTTGGAATGTGAACCTTCGTCCCAGTCTGACGTCCTGAGCACTCTGGAGCAGGTTTTCATCAAGGATCTCTGTACTTTTCTCCGTTCATCGTTCCCTCGATCCTGACTAGTCTCCCAGTCCCTGCCGCTGCAAAACATCCCTACAGCATGCTGCTGTCACCACAATGCTTCACCATAGGGATGGTGCCAGGTTTCCTCCAGACGTGATGCTTGGCATTCAGGCCAAAGAGTTCAATCTTGGTTTCATCAGATCAAATAATCTTGTTTTTCATGGTCACAGTCCTTTAGGTGCCTTTTGGCAAACTCCAAGCGGGCTCTCACGTGCCTTTTACTGAGGAGTGGCTTTCATCTGGCCACTCTACCATAAAGGCCTGATTGGTGGAGTGCTGCAGAGATGGTTGTCCTTCTGGAAGGTTCTGTCAGAGTGACCATCGAGTTCTTGGTCACCTCCCTGACCAAGGCCCTTCTCCCCCAATTCCTCAGTTTGGCCGGGTGGCCAGCTCTAGGAAGAGTCTTGGTGGTTCCAAACTTCTTCCATTTAACCCTTGTGTGGTGTTCATGTTTTTGTTATTCACCCAATGTTAGCGGGTCTGATGGATCCACAACATTATTGTGTTTTTAAAACAATACTGCCATAACAATTTATGTAAACATACTTAATACTTAGATATTGACTTATATATTAATATTTGCCATTTACCTCTGCTAGATCACATGTATCAATAAATGCACTATTCTTAAAAAAAATAAATAATAATAATTATAATCAAGACATGGGTGGAATAGATCATGTTTATCTTGAACAAATACAAATGAAACAAGGTTTTCATCACTATTGATGTTTATTGCTTTGAACAGAATAAATTGTTAGGACACATTTTATGTAACGGTTGCCGTCGGAAGGATGAGACCGAGGCGCAGCGTTCTATGTGTTCCACATAATTTATTAACGAAGTGAAACTTTAGAAAGACAAAACAATAAAGAATACAACGACCGAACAGCTTCATTGTGCAAACTACCTGCACACAAACAAAGAACAAGATCCCACACAGAAGGAGGGAAAAGTGCTGCCTAAGTATGATCCCCAATCAGAGACAACGATAGACAGTTGCCTCTGATTGGGAACCACACTCGGCCAGAAACAAAGAAATAAAGAACATAGAATGCCCACCCAAATCACACCCTGACCAAACCAAAATAGAGACATAAAAAGGCTCTCTAAGGGCGACATTTTCATACAGTATTTTATGGAAACTATAAATGAGCCCCATTGAACACAAATGAACGCCGGTCAAAACACCACATGAGGACAGCGTTTTACTGTGTGTGTTGCTGCATATGTATTTCTTGCACTTTATGCATGTGTACTGTGTCTTCCTGTCCTTCTTGGGTCCACACACATCAAAGCGCTTCTTCTTGTTGCCTCCTCCTGAATCCTCCTCACGATGGCTGCAGAAGCTGGGGTCCTTGAGATATGTTGCCTCCTGTGGATTTGAGGTCTTACCAATGCCTGGCCCAGCTCCTCGAGAAAGAACCGTCTCCTCTGGAACATCCCTCTGTTCCAGTCTAGGTTCAACGCCATCCAGATGACAAACGCGTTGTACGCCGAGATGTCCAAGATGTTAAAGAATATCACAAGTGGCCAGCATAGGGTTCTTCTTTTGCAGCTGTAGCCAGTCACCAGCTTTCTAAATGGTCCACCCCTTCGTATTGTAATCCATTACGATTTCTGGTTTTTGATGTTCCTAGACACAGATTCTCCCATCCCTATGCAGCGTACTCATGAGTACCACATTTTTGCCTTTCTTTGGCACATAGGACTCTACGGACGTGTCGGCCGTGAAAACAAACTTAGAAGAATTGATAGGCCTGTTCTGTGTATTCAACAGCTGAGGTGGGAGCTCTGGCTTGTTTTTTTGTGTCCCAGCTTGTGCGAAGTAAAAAACGTATTGCATGTGATGCTGTGGCCAAGGAGTCCCCATGTCACATCCAGGATAACCTGCATCCCTTGGTTCTTTTCAGGAGCTCCTCCATCTGGCTTCCCTGTATACACTTGCAAGTTCCATGTGTATGATGAAGCAGCATCACAGGCAGCCAGCCCAGATCTTGATTCCATATTTCGTGGGTTTAGACGGTATGTACTGCCTGAAGGGGCAGCGGCCCCTAAATGGCATAAGCTGCTCATCAACAGTAACATTGGGCCCAGGGTTGTAAAACAGGGGAAGGCGGTCCACCCGCTTGTCCCACACTGACCTGATTGTAGCTAGCTTGTCTCTCTGCCATCGAGCTGGTCTGGTGTCTCGATTATCCTGGAAATAATGTGGAAGTTTTCCAGAGACATTGTTGCACGGAAAAGTTCTCTGACAGTTCAAATCAAATCAAATGTTTTATGTCACATGCGCCGAATACAACAGGTGTAGATCTTACGGATTAAATGCTTACTTACCAGCAATGCTTTAACATTTTTTTTAAAGTGTTAAGCAAAAAATAGACACGTAAACATTTTAAAATAAAAGTAACAAATAATTAAACAGCAGCAGTAAAATAACAATAGTGAGGCTATATACAGGGCGGTACCGGTACAGAGTCAATGTCCGGGAGCACCGGTTATTCAAGGTAATTGAGGTAATATGTACATGTTGGATGGCACGAAGCTTGGCCCCAGTGATGTACTGGGCCGTACGCCCTACCGTCTGTAGTGCCTTGCAGTCTGAGGCTGAGCAGTTGGCATACCAGGTAGTGATGCAACCAGTCAGGATGCTCTCGATGGTGCAGCTGTAGAACCTTTTGAGGATCTGAGGACCTATGCCAAACCTTTTCAGTCTCCTGAGGGGGAATAGGCTTTGCCGTGCCCTCTTCACGACTGTCTTAGTGTGTTTGGACCATGATAGTTTGTTGTTGATGTGGACACCAAGAAACTTGAAACTCTCAACCTGCTTCACTGCAGCCCCATCGAGGAGAATGGGGGCGTGGTCGGTCCTCCTTTTCCTGTAGTCCACAATCATCTCCTTTGTCTTGATCAAGTTGAGGGAGAGGTTGTTGTCCTGGCACCACACGGCCAGTTCTCTGACCTCCCTGATCACCCATCGTTGTTGGTGATCAGGCCTACCACTGTTGTCATTGGAAAACTTGATGATGGTGTTGGAGTCATGCCTGTCCATGCAGTCAGTTTCTGCATCCCACAAGGATTCTGTGGATTCCCCATTGGATCTGAAAACACCAGTAAGGATAGGAACCCCAAAGTATGCATGTAAATGAGTTTGGTCAATCTCCTTCCATCTCTCCTCAAAACACGCCTTCCCTCCAAATTTGTTCCATCCAGAATGATTTTATGGATAGTGTCTGAGATGAATAGTTCAAAAGAAGAATTTATGTCCTGCACATGAGTAAACGCCATCCGCGACAGCCCTGGTTGCAACCTTATCACATTGGCAGCCATGCGGTGTGGCTCCTTCCTTGGGCAAGAAGACCATTCCATTTTTACATTTTTTAATATCCATATTTCTCCTCCTGCAGGCTGCTGATGAGCTGGTTCCTGACAGACTAGTCCTGGGGCTGGCTGAGGGTCAATCTCATCCTCTTCTTCCAACTCACTGTCAGACTCCGAATTGACAGAGACATGATCCTCATGTTTGGAAAATTATTCAACTTACAAAGTGGAAGATGCTCTTTCTACACTAGCTTCTCTCTACGCAAAAAATATTTCTAAGGCCCTCTGAGTAGAGATTATTTTTGCCATACTTTTATTTATTTAACTAGGCAAGCCAGTTAAGAAAAATGTCTTATTTACAATGATGGCCTACCAGTGAACAGTGGGTTATCTGCCTTGTTCAGGGACAGAACAACAGATTTTTACCTTGTCAGCTTGGGGATTTGATCTGGCAACCTTTTGGTTACTGGCCCAACACTCTAACCACTAAGCTACCTGCCACCCCATATACTGAATAATTATGGTAAGAAGCCACACATGCAAAGCTATTTATTTGTTGTGTCCCTCCCCCAATTTGCACCTGGCTGGCGTAGATTGTTGGAAAATACTGAATTTTGACAATGTATCGAAATAATGTATTATAATAACATTTTGCAGGTTCGCTCAAGACATTGTGTAGTTAGTTTCACATACTACAAAGGGTAAAGAGTGCGAGAAAAGCGGAAGACAGGCAGACAGGCAGGGTTCTTGGTGCTATGTTGAAACAGCAGGCCCAGGGAGGAGGAAAACAGAATTCCACTCTTTTATTACACTCGGGTCCAGTGGACCCGAACACCACCACATATGTAATATAAATGTGTAGGAGGGTGCACAGTGTGCACTCAATGAAAATGTGTTTTTTTACATGTTCTTCACAGAAAATGAGCCAAGGCCAATGAGTCTCAGGTTGAACAAAGTATTCATTGTATCATTTGTCTTTTAGTAAACATTGAAAATGGGTCCCACAGACCTGAACACCACAAAAGGGTGCATGATGATGGAGGCCAATGTGTTCAATGCTGGATCCTTCAATGCTGCAGAAATGGGTTGGTACGCTTTCCCAGATCTGTGCCTCAAAACAATCCTGTCTCGGGGTTCTACGGACAACTCCTTCGACCTCATGGTTTGGTTTTTGCTCTGACATGCACTGTCAACTGTGTGACCTTACAGTATATAGACAGGTGGGTGCCTTTCCAATTCATGTCCAATCAATTGAACTCATTGGTCTCCAATGAAGTTGTAGAAATGTACCGAATGTACTGTATACCGTAAGAAGACAGTGCCCTAGCATACCATAAGAAGACAGTGCCCTAGCATACCTAATTAGAGATGGGTTTTATTCAGTACTGTAAAACATTTGCATTCTGTTATCATTATCATGAGATAATCCCAATTCCCTCTGAAAGTCATTAAAACACTGTCTCCAATTATTACTGTTAACAATTACTGTTAAGTTATCACTGTCGAAAAAGACAAACATAGAGAAAACTATATGTTATATAAGATATCATACATGTACTGTAGAACACAAGTGAGGCTAGCACACTGAAAACCTAATGTAATCTAATATTGATGAGTTATTTATGTCATTGTGCGCATTATCAAAGGTGACACGGGAGAACAATGAGCACCAATTAGCAGAGCTATGCCAGAGCTCATTTGCAGATGCCAGCAGCATAGTTTACATATAAATGCTAATATTTGAAAGTCAAATTAAATTTGAAAAGGCTTTTAATAACTGTTAATTAACTGTTTTTCCCCTCGACAAACTTGAATCGAGTGAAACATTCGGCAGGGCTCGTATTTAACATTTCGGACCACAAAGATACATTTCAAAGCTTTGAGTTATGCTTTTGATGTGGGTATTCTCTGTAGATTAGATATTATTTTAAGATCCCTTTGTTTAAAAATTCATTTTTAATATCCCTGCATAAAATGCATGCCAATTCCCCGTATAACCAACCATCGATGCAATTAACATCTTCGATCGAGCTCATATTCCTGATAATTAATACAGACTCAGCTGCTCCCCTGTGATCGCTCGCAGGGTTTGACTCTTCCACAGCACCCCGTTCATTTACAGAATGAGTTTCATCCTAATGAAAATGGAATGTGAAACTTTAATGAACAGTTCTCAACAGTCATGATAATAAAAACTATGAACCAACACCAAGTCCAGCTCAACATAGCCAGCCCACTGAGCATGTGTAGCGACATCAAACCAATTAAGACTGATGATAAATATTAACACTAGTGGGTATTGAGACACCATGACTGGAAAGCCAAGCTGAAAACAAGTGTATGTGATCGCCTCATCATTAAAACTGTGTTGCAGCGCTGCAGAGCAATGATAGAGGTTTATAGAAATCACTAGAATGGATCTGTCTGTGGGATTGAACAAGGCACTGGTATCACTTTTAAGAGTTTATATATGAATAGATACAGGCTACCTTTGTGTGAACATTGTAGGAGCCATTTAAAAATGTCCACTGTTATTTGCAAGTAAAGGGTCCTGACAATTCAGAATTTCTGGTTGCAGATTGTGATCGTCATAAATTATCATTTATATTGTATGCATAGATTTTTAAGGTCAAAATGTTCTTCGTTTAGCCTGCTGTAGTAGCAGTTCTTCTTTGCGATGTAAGTCACCTTGTTGCTTTTCAGCTCTCACTCCTCCAGTCACAAGTGGAAACATGATGGGAAACAAGAGAAGCGTTTTAGAAGTGGCCTCTAAAATTGTGTCTGTACATCATGAACACGTAGGGTTAGCTTCCTCACGGGAGTCCCAAAGTGCTTTCACGACATCTTTGAACATGGGCTTTGGTATGGATGCAGACAGTGGGGTCACGGGCTTGAGTATGGAGGCAGACAGTGGGGTCACAGGCTTGGGTATGGATGCAGACAGTGGGGTCACAGGTTTGAGTATGGATGCAGACAGTGGGGTCACAGGCTTGGGTATGGATGCAGACAGTGGGGTCACAGGTTTGAGTATGGATGCAGACGGTGGGGTCACAGGCTTGGGTATGGATGCAGACAGTGGGGTCACAGGCTTGAGTATGGAGGCAGACAGTGGGGTCACAGGCTTGGGTATGGATGCAGACAGTGGGGTCACAGGTTTGAGTATGGATGCAGACAGTGGGGTCACAGGCTTGGGTATGGATGCAGACAGTGGGGTCACAGGTTTGAGTATGGATGCAGACGGTGGGGTCACAGGCTTGGGTATGGATGCAGACAGTGGGGTCACAGGCTTGGGTATGGAGGCAGACAGTGGGGTCACGGGGTTGGGTATGGATGCAGACAGTGGGGTCACGGGCTTGAGTATGGAGGCAGACAGTGGGGTCACAGGCTTGGGTATGGAGGCAGACAGTGGGGTCACGGGGTTGGGTATGGATGCAGACAGTGGGGTCACAGGTTTGAGTATGGATGCAGACAGTGGGGTCACAGGTTTGAGTATGGATGCAGACAGTGGGGTCACAGGCTTGGGTATGGAGGCAGAAAGTGGGTCCACGGGCTTGGGTATGGATGTAAACAGTGGAGTCACGGCTCCAGAGCATCAACAAATCATCACACAGTGTATTCTCTCTGTAGTGAGCAGTGGTACAAGCATGCATGATGTGCACATGCCAACCTCCGTTGATCTGGAGTCAGTTAGACCTGAACAGTGGATCATTTATGGATGTTGTTCACAGAGTTCCCTACAGGTTCTGGATCAGTTTTTGTCCTCTGAGAAAGATTTCATAAGAGGAAGGTTGCTGGCTATACTTCTCTCTGACAACAGAGACTGCAGACCCAAAAACTTGCATCTACTGGGAGGATTAGACTGGGAGGAGTGTTAATGGACTATTCTCTCTCCTAAGGGTTTAGATGTAATGATCCCCTGAGAAAGATCAATTACAGTGAGGATCTGAACATAAAGGTTCTATGAAGAGGGAAAAAACAGCTCCGTTCAAACTGCATATCTAAAATGTCTTGTCAGCTCCAATGAACTTGTTCAACAGTGTTTCAACAGCACTGAATGCCCTCTGACACTCTACAAGGGTACCGTGGAGAGATTGGGCAGAACTTTGCCAGAGCACATCTAATAGGATGTGCAACATGATGGATCCAGCTGCTAAACTGTTGTCATTTTGACTTTGGATAACAGCACAGTTTTAGTCTTTTACTTTGCAGTATGTCCACGTCACATACTCTATCATCACATAAAGGTGAAGTCGGAAGTTTACATACACTTAGGTTGGAGTCATTAAAACTCGTTTTCAACCACTCCACAAATTTCTTGTTAACAAACCATAGTTTTGGCAAGTCGGTTAGGACATCTACTTTGCGCATGACACATTTTTCCAACATTTGTTTACAGACAGATTATTTCACTTATAATTCACTGTATCACAATTCCAGTGGGTCAGAAGTTTACATACACTAAGTTGATTGTGCCTTTAAACAGCTTGGAAAATTCCAGAAAACGATGTCATGGCTTTAGAAGCTTCTGTTAGGCTAATTGACATAATTTGAGTCAATTGGAGATGTACCTGTGGATGTATTTCAAGGCCTACCTTCAAATTCAGTGCCTCTTCGCTTGACATTATGGGAAAATCAAAAGAAATCAGCCAGGAAAACAATGTGTAGACCTCCACAAGTCTGGTTCATCCTTGGGAGCAATTTCCAAACGCCTGAAGGTGCCACATTCATCTGTACAAGCAATAGTATGCAAGTATAAACACCATGGGACCACGCAGCCGTCATACCGCTCAGGAAGGAGATGCGTTCTGTCTCCTAGAGATGAATGTACTTTGCTGCGAAAAGTGCAAATCAATCCCAGAACAACAGCAAAGGACCTTGTGAAGATGCTGGAGGAAACAGGTACAAAGTATCTATATCCACAGTAAAAATTAGTCCTATATCGATATAACCTGAAAGGTCGCTCAGCAAGGAAGAAGCCACTGCTCCAAAACCGCCATTAAAAAGCCAGACTACAAGTTGGCAACTGCACATGGGGACGAAGATTGTACTTTTTGGAGAAATGTCCTCTGGTCTGATGAAACAAAAATAGAACTGTTTGGCCATAATGACCATTGTTATGTTTGGAGTAAAAGGGGGAGGCTTGCAAGCCGAAGAACACCATCCTAAACGTGAATCACGGTTGTGGCAGCATCATGTTGTGGGGGTGCTTTGCTGCAGGAGGGACTGGTGCACTTCACAAAATAGATGGCATCATGAGAGAGGAAAATTATGTGGATATAATGAAGCAACATCTCAAGACATCAGTCAGGAAGTTGAAGCTTGGTCACAAATGGGTCTTCCAAATGGACAATGACCCCAAGCATACTTCCAAAGTTGTGGCAAAATGGCTTAAAGACAACCAAGTCAAGGTATTGGAGTGGCCATCACAAGCCCTGACCTCAATCATATATAAAAATTGTAGACAGAACTGAAAAAGCATGTGCGAGCATGGAGGCCTACAAACCTGACTCAGTTACATCAGCTCTGTCAGGAGGAATGGGCCAAAATTCACCCAACTTATTGTGGGAAGCTTGTGGAAGGCTATCCGAAAAGTTTGACCCAAGTTAAACAATTTTAAGGCAATGCTACCAAATATTAATTGAGTGTATGTAAACTTCTGACTCACTGGGAATGTGATGAAAGAAATCAAAGCTGAAATAAATCATTCTCTCTACTATTATTCTGACATTTCACATTCTTAAAATAAAGTGCTGATACCAACTGACCTAAAACAGGGAATTTTTACTAGGATTAAATGTCAGGAATTGTTAAAAAACTGAGTTAAAATGTATTTAAACTTCTGACTTCAACTGTACCAAAGAAAAGTCTATTTCCCTCAGTGCTGAGGCCCATTTTTTACCGGACCTTGCCAGCCCTGGTAGTTCTGAAAGGTAGATTATCTCAGATCCCCATACCATTCTACTGCACCCACAGGTAGGTTGGCCTATACCACACACTTGACTAACCAGAAATACAAGAGGTGTACAGTAATACCGTGCCTTGCAAAAGTATTCAACCACCTTGGTGTTTTTCCTATTTTGTTGCATTACAACCTGTAAATTAAATTGATATTTATTTGGATTTCATGTAATGGACATACACAAAATATTCCAAATTGATGAAGTGAAATTAAAAAAATGACTTGTTTCAAAAAATTCTAAAAAACAAAAAACTGAAAAGTGGTGAGTGCATATGTATTCACCCCCTTTGCTATGAAGCCCCTAAATAAGATCTGGTGCAACCAATTAGATTCAGAAGTCACATAATTAGTTCAATAAAGTCCACCTGTGTGCAATCTACAGTAAGTGTCACATGATCTCAGTATATATACACCTGTTCTGAAAAGCCCCAGTATCTGCAACACCACTAAGCAAGGGTCACCACCAAGCAAGCGGCACCATGAAGACCAATGAGCTCTCCAAACAGGTAAGGGACAACGTTGTGGAGAAGTACAGATCAGGGTTGGGTTATAAAAAAATATCTGAGACTTTGAACATCCCACGGAGCACCATTAAATCCATTATTAAAAAATGTAAAGAATATGGTACCACAACAAACCTGCCAAGAGAGGGCCGCCCACCAAAACTCACGAACCAGGCAAGGAGGGCATTAATCAGAGATGCAACAAAGAGACCTAAGATAAGCCTGAAGGAGCTGCAAAGCTCCACAGCGGAGATTGGAGTATCTGTCCATAGGACCACTTTAAGCCATACACTTCACAGAGCTGGGCTTTACGGAAGAGTGGTCGGAAAAAAAATAAGCAAACACGTTTGGTGTTCGCCAAAAGGCATGTGGGAGATTCCCCAAACATATGGAAGAAGGTACTCTGCTCAGATGAGACTAAAATTGAGCTTTTGGGCCATCAAGGAAATGCTATGTCTGGCGCAAACCCAACACCTCTCATCACCCCGAGAACACCATCCACACAGTGAAGCATGGTGGTGGCAGCATCAGGCTGGGGGGATGTTTTTCATTGGCAGCGACTGGGAAACTGGTCAGAATTGAAGGAATGATGGATGGTGCTAAATACATGGAAATTCTTGAGGGAAACCTGTTTCAGTCTTCCAGAGATTTGTGACTGAGAGGGAGGTTCACCTTCCAGCAGGACACTTACCCTAAGCATACTGCTAAAGCAACACTCGAGTGGTTTAAGGGGAAACATTTAAATGTCTTGGAATGGCCTAGTCAAAGCCCTGACCTCAATCCAATTGAGAATCTGTGGTATGACTTAAAGATTGCTGTACACCAGCGGACCCCATCCAACTTGAAGGAGCTGGAGCAGTTTTGCCTTGAAGAATGGGCAAAAATCCCAGTGGCTAGATGTGCCAAGCTTATAGAGGCATACCCCAAGAGACTTGCAGCTGTAATTGGCTCTACAAAGTATTGACTTGGGGGGGTGAATAGTTGTGCACGCTCAAGTTTTCAGTTTTTTTGTCTCGTTTTTTGTTTGTTTCACAATAAAAAATATTTTGCATCTTCAAAGTGGTAACCATGTTGTGTAAATCAAATGATACAAACCCCCAAGAAATCAATTTTAATTCCTGGTTGCAAGGCAACAAAATAGGAAAAATGCCAAGTGGGGTGAAAACTTTCACAAGCCACTGTATTTAAAAGATGTCATGGACTCGCTCAAAGTTAATCTAACTTCCCTGAACTATACAAAGGCCAGAGATAGAAAAGTTTGAGGCAAGCGAAAGGCACAGGCGCTAATAAATAGGCAGCATTAACGCATGCTTTTTAATATCAGCGTCTTAATGGGGTGACAGTGTTGAATTATCTATAGGCCTCAGTGAATCAAAAAGGACCATCAAACCAGAACTTGAGAGCAGTGTCTTGTAATTGAATAATACATTACATGTGGCAATTATTTCTGTTAGAACCAGACTGAGAAATCAATAACCAAGGGATCAAATCAGTGACTGTGGAGCTCTTGTCTCCTTCCCCCCCAGTGGCCAATTACATCATGGCAGTTTAAACACCTGCACAGTGTCCCCGCTCCTCACTTCTAGTGACCCGGAACACAGCTAGGAAGGAGGGTGTCACTGATGTGGATTCCAGTGATCATTCAATCCAATATAGGGCATTCTAAAGAGAGAAATGGGTGGAGATTCAAGTGTCATTAGAATAGGTGTTGTTTGTCTCTGAGACATCTTTTGGGTTGATATTTGTGGGCAACATAAACAAAATGCTATCATTGTTATAAAGTATTAGAGATCAAGACATGTTCACTAATAAAAAACGATGGGGAGTACCGCAATCTTTGTTGAGATAATATGCGCTCATTGCATGGCCTGACCTGCAGTTATAAATGATGCATCAGTGTTTCCCTTCAGGCAGTATCAGGCCATGACGTGCAGGGTGAACTTCTTCTTAATAGGGGGCGCTGTTTTCACTTTGGAAAAAAATTGTGCCCAAATTAAACGGCCTCGTACTCTATTCTAGATCATATGATATGCATATTATTATTACTATTGGATAGAAAACACTCTCAAGTTTCTAAAACTGTTTGAATTATATCTGTGAGTAAAACAGAACTCATTTGGCAGGCAAAGTTCCAAACAGGAAGTGAAAATTCTGAAATGGGTCTCTGTGACAGGCCTTGCCTATTCAATTGCCTTTTATTTATGGATCTGTATGCACTTCATACGCCTTCCACTAGATGTCAACAGGCTGTAGAACGTTGAATGAGGTGTCTAACCTGATGTGGGACCGAATGAGAGCTTTTGGAGTGACAGGTCAGCCATATTGGCAGTATTTTGCTACGCAGTTGGGAACGCCAT
The DNA here is from genome assembly GCF_029448725.1 of Salvelinus fontinalis. Taxonomy (NCBI): domain Eukaryota; kingdom Metazoa; phylum Chordata; class Actinopteri; order Salmoniformes; family Salmonidae; genus Salvelinus; species Salvelinus fontinalis. The sequence continues at coordinate 75,410,965 of NC_074668.1, forward strand.
ATCTTTGTCTGCAATGGGTTAGGTAGACACAAATAAATGCTCCGTCTGGGACGTTATTGGATACATACGAGAAAAACATACTAAAGATGGATTCTCAACTGAGTTTGACCAGTTTATTCGACTTTTATTATCAGTTTTTGAATTTTTCGTTCCATGCGCCAAACGTTGATGGACACTTGAGCTCCACCATGCTAGCCAAAGTTGCTAATTCGACAGAAGAAATTGACATTCTAAAACAAAACAACAATTTATTGTGGAACTAGGACTCCTTGCACTGCATTCTGATGAAAGATCATCAAAGGTAAGAGAATATTTATGATGTTATTTCGTATTTTTGTGTAACATGTTGACTCCAACATGGCGGAGAATGGCTGAGCGCTGTCTCAGATTATTGCATGCTGTGCTTTGTACTAAAGTTATTTTTTTTAATCTAACACAGCGGTTGCATTAAGAACCAGTGTATCTTTCATTTGCTGTACAACAAATGTATTTTTCAGCAAAGTTTATGATGAGTTTTTTGGTTAGATTACGTAGCTGTGCAAAATTTCTCCGGACAATTTGGTGCTATTTGTGACGATGGCTGCGTTGTAAAACCCAGATTTGTAGCTATGCACATTTTCGAACAAAACATAAATGTATTGTATAACATGACGTCATAAGACTGTCATCTGATGAAGTTGTTCAAAGGTTAGTGATTAATTTTATCTCTATTTGTGGGTTTTGTGACAGCTATGTTTGCGGTGAAAAAATAGCGTTGTATGTTTGGCTATTGTGGTGAGCTAACATAAATAAATATTGTGTTTTCGCTGTAAAACATTTAAAAAATCAGAAATGTTGGCTGGATTCACAAGATGTGTATCTTTCATTTGCTGTATTGGACTTGTGATTTCATGAAATTATATTATATGATATCCCTGTGGCGCTAGGCTATGCTATGCAAGTCAGCTTATCTGATGAGGAGGATCCCGGATCCGGGAGGGTGATTAAGTAGAGGTTTTTAAGAGGTCTGTTTAATGAACATGTCCCATTACACACAGGAGGATGCATCATGCCCAACAACACACAGGTGGCACTGGAACCACCCCTGTCCACCCTCGATGGTCTGTTAGTATAGTGAATGCAATTTTCTTCTGTCTGAAATATTCACGTCTTTTAAAAAGCCAGATATCAGGTTTCATTAAATGTTGATGCCGCGGGTTGGTGGGTGAAGAGAACACTGGGTACATCAAAGGCTTGTTATGGCCAGTGAATACTAATACAGAGAGGCTCCTGTCAGTGTAACATCTCCAACATGAAGGACACCCAACAGCCCCCACTCTGCTCTGACACTGTGTGTGTGCCCACCTCAGCTCTGTCTGTGGCCCCATACAACCCAGAGAGACAAAGAAAAAACACAGGATTCTCCTTTCCAGCCCAGTACATTAGTATGGAGAGTGTGGTTTCCCTCCTCTTTTGGCCGAAGTAGGCTAATATTCCCTCTCTGTTTACTTCCACAGAAGTGCAGAGTTCTTAATTCCCAGCGAGATCCTTTCTATTTAACTCATGGGAATTGGTCAAACGTATTCCCCTGCTCACCTCTCTGACTCTCCTCCTACACTTCACACATTGTGTGTTCTTGTTTTCTGAGGAACGAGGCTTTGCATTCTCTCCTCCTTGGGTGGCTAATCAAAACCCTTTTGACAGTCAATACAGTACAATGAACATTCTCCTAGGCGTTGGTAGCCCCCAGTCACAGGATATTTGTGTTCCAGGTTAGATTGATTAGTACTCTCATGTGCATCTTGTATGTGTGTGTGTGTGTGTGTGTGTGTGTGTGTGTGTGTGTGTGTGTGTGTGTGTGTGTGTGTGTGTGTGTGTGTGTGTGTGTGTGTGTGTGTGTGTGTGTGTGTGTGTGTGTGTGTGTGTGTGTGTGTGTGTGTGTGTGTGTGTGTGTGTGCACCCCTGTGTGTGTGTTTGTAATAACATCTCCCTCTCTTTTAGTATAAAGAAAACCTCCCCACAAGTTAATATTTTACTTTGGTGAAGGACATGAGTGCTTTAAAGTTAGCTTTAATTTTCCATGATGGAGCTGAGGGAGACTCTATAGAAAAACAATGAACCTTGCCAAAGGCACAATGTGAGTCCTGAATTAACACAAATAGTTGAACAGGCCTCATCAAAACAGTCCTTCACCTCCAGGATCTGCTCCTATCTGAAGGCCTGCTTTAACATCTTCCTGTCTATAGGTGAGTTGTTGAGTGGTAAATAGAAATATACAGATACCCTGATAACAGGTGCAATGTAAAAACCCTACATATAAATCCAAATGCTGCTTTTCAGTGCCCGCCTTTACCTATAGACCTGTATATCTAGGTAATATTAAACGTTACTCCATGGTTAAATTCAGGGTTACTCCATCAGGCATTAAAACAGCCCTTTGTTAATCATGAACAATCTGCCTTCTTAGAGGACAGATGACACAGACTAAAGTCAGCTGTTCATGTCTGAGGTCTCCACCTCTAAAGAGGAGTACAGGGAGATCTTCTGTGCCCATTTCTACTGTGATCCAGATGGAGAGACGCGGGCCACCAAGGGCCCGTGTGAGGAAGGTGGAGGATAGCGTGTCGCTGCGGTGGGCACGCGTGGTGAACCGTAGAGAGGAGCGATGTGGCACTCAAGAAATAAAAATCATGGGCAGGACTGCGGCACTACACTGCTCTGATGTGGAGAGGGAGAGAGCCACACTGGAGTGAGTTTTACAGAAGGTTAAAACATCCACAGGCTACTTGAATGAAGACGTGCACAACCAAAGGACTTAACATCAAAAGAGCCTGGTTTTTCAGCTATTCTGTGTGGTGGGTTGGCTTTGCATATTTTATGGCAGTCAGGTTCAGATCCATGCTCCTCTCTCTATTGATATGAGCAGAAACCTGGTTACAAATGTATTTTAATGAAAGGGATTCTCTTTTTTGAGATTCAACCTCTTGTTTGACCACTGTGTAGAATTTCAATCATTTCTTTACAGTAGAACTAGCAGGGAACCCTACTAACTAGTGGAAGGCTGTGCCCCTGTGCAGTTCCCTGTGCAGTTCCCTGTGCAGTTCCCTGTGCAGTTCCCTGTGCAGTTCCCTGTGCAGTTGTTACCCTGAAGGGCAGAAGGAGAGTGAGAAGACAGGGTTGGTTTCTCCACATAAAAGACTACTGTTGACCTATGGTTCCAGCCAGGTCTTTAAAGAAATGGATGACAATCAAAAGGACAAATGTGACGGGAATCCTGTGTGAGGTAACACATGAATGCGAAGCGCGGCCCGCCGGTTCTGTGATGTCTTTGACCTGGTAGTTCAAAGCTGCTGCTGGACCTTTGGACCTCTCTCAGTGTGTGTGCCTCAGACAAAGAATTTGTTCATATTAAAGTAAACCCACCACATTGTTCCTTTGAGCAACACAGCACCTTTCAGAAAGCACAGGGATGATACTGCTGCTGCAGACCTAGACAAATCTAAATTTTGTCTGCAAACAGAATACAGAAGGTCCATTTGAGATTCTACTGCATCATACTTTCCATTGAAATGTTCATTCTCTGTGATGTTGTTTCTCTCCAAGGCAATGAACCTGTTTTATGATTGGTGAAGCATTCCCTTCTCTCACCCTTTCGTTTGCTTGAGTACATGTGAGGAATTCATTGAGCTTCCACTCTGTTTAAATCTGTCCACTGAACTCAACCAAGATATACCTCAGCAGCACACGGCTCGCCTTTTTACAACATAACCTATAGCGTTCATTCATTAAATGTACAGTTTTCTCAACAAGGGCAGCCTTGTGATGAGCCACAAAAGTGCACCTCTGTTTGTGAGGAGAGAGAGGCACAAGGCAGGGTGGTGTGTGGTGCTACAGGAGGCCTGTTACGGTGTAGCACGAGGGGCGGGGAGGTGCTCTCTCTAGCCTACGGTAATAGTTAACCATGTCAAAGCAGAGAACAGGCCCTGGCTCAGGAAGGCGGCTCGTGGTGCCTCCATTTCTCCAGAGACACAAGGGTGAGCAGGGCTTTGATCTTGAAAGTGTGGCTGGAAGACAATATATTGGAAGCATGTGATCCTCTGTGTCTTTGGTGGGGATGGTGTCTGAGGGAAGGTAGAACCATGCTAATGGTACCCTGCCTCACTGTGCTCAGCAAAGCAAAGCCTATGTGTTGCTGTGTACAGTACATAGTGGACTATACACACTAATGGGAAGAACTGTCTTCAGCACTACGATAACAGCAGAACCAAACAAACTACTGGGTGTATGAAACTATGTAATGTTATTATGTGAACTTTATATGTCTACAGCAGGAATAAGGTAAGCAGTGTGGTCAGGTGGTTGGATTACTGGCTGGATGATATTACCTGGACTATCCAGAAATGCAAAGCCACAATTACTAATATAGGAAGGTAGAATCAACCAATGACCATGCACACTGCGAATACTGGCTCCACATAAAACCTTATTGTGACCTTAATACATGTGTGATCACAAGACGCACGTTCCCACAATAAGAGGCTCTCTGGGCATGCCAACCAGTTTATTACCCATGGAGATCCCTCGAACTCCACGCTAATGACTTATCTGACAATGAAACTCTCATGCAGCACATCTCCTTTAAGAGCACATCAAGATGCTCCTCTTTATCAAACATACTGGTACAAGCTTCGTCTGTCAATTACAATTAGGCCTCAGTGATGATGGCCCTTCTGGAATGTATATACAGTATGCATATGTGAACACAGGCCTGCTTTACACTACGGAGTACATAGGGCATTCCGAGGATTTGTACAAAGGGGGCCTTCAAATCAGAGCGGCTGGGCTTTGACTGCAGCACAACGCTGGACTTGGGAAGTCTGTTTAATGTTGTCTTTAGGATATCCATTCAACATGATAAATGGGTCCCTGTCGGTCTGGGATGGCTGGGTGGGCCTGGGGGGTGTGACGTCACCATGGGTGACCAGGCCGCTGTACTGTGATGGGTGTGGTGGTGGAGACATATACGGCTGTTGTACCACAACAACCACTGACACACAGACATACGTACAGCCGCTTCTCAGTGCCAAGGGGCCTGGTTCGTAGGGAGAGTTTATTCAATTAAATGATACATCTAGGTTGATACATCAGTGTTGTTGATGTATAATTCAACTGTCTATTTTACTGATGGGGAGATTGCCATTCATTTTTTTATATTTGCGTAAAAGTTGCAGGATTTCTTTGTATGGTTCAATTTAATTTGCCAAACTTGATAAAATAATCATGACAACAAAATTGGACTGAGCAACAAAAACACCCGTTTTACTTCCTAGGTTATCAGCTTGTTGGGTTGCACATGAGAAGTCATCCGAGAAGGTCGGTCGACTAATGATGAACTGGTAATGATGAGAAAAGGTCCTCTTCCCTGGTCATTCCAACGGTATAAAAGTCCTCTTCCCTGGTCATTTCAACACAGTGTAAAAGTCCTCTTCCCTGGTCATTTCAACACAGTGTAAAAGTCCTCTTCCCTGGTCATTCCAACACAGTGCAAGAGGCCTCGTCGCTGGTCATTCCAACACAGTGTAAAAGTAATCTTCCCTGGTCATTCCAACACAGTGTAAAAGTCCTCTTCCCTGGTCATTCCCACACAGTGTAAAAGTCCTCTTCCCTAGTCATTCCAACACAGTGTAAAAGTAATCTTCCCTGGTCATTCCAACACAGTGTAAAAGTAATCTTCCCTGGTCATTCCAACACAGTGTAAAAGTCCTCTTCCCTGGTCATTCCCACACAGTGTAAAAGTCCTCTTCCTAGTCATTCCAACACAGTGTAAAAGTAATCTTCCCTGGTCATTCCAACACAGTGTAAAAGTAATCTTCCCTGGTCATTCCAACACAGTGTAAAAGTCCTCTTCCCTGGTCATTCCCACACAGTGTAAAAGTTCTCTTCCCTGGTCATTCCCACACAGTGTAAAAGTTCTCTTCCCTGGTCATTCCAACACAGTGTAAAAGTAATCTTCCCTGGTCATTCCCACACAGTGTAAAAGTCCTCTTCCCTGGTCATTCCAACACAGTGTAAAAATAATCTTCCCTGGTCATTCCAACACAGTGTAAAAGTCCTCTTCCCTGGTCATTCCAACACAGTGTAAAAGTCCTCTTCCCTGGTCATTCCAACACAGTGTAAAAGTCCTCTTCCCTGGTCAGTCCAACAGTGTAAAAATCCTCTTCCCTGGTCATTCCAACACAGTGTAAAAGTAATTTTCCCTGGTCATTCCAACACAGTGTAAAAGTAATCTTCCCTGTTGAGTCCAACAGTGTAAATGTTATCTTCCCTGGTCATTCCAACGATGTAAAAGTCCTCTTCCCTGGTCATTCCAACGGTGTAAAAGTCCTCTTCCCTGGTCAGTCCAACACAGTGTAAAAGTCTTCTTACTGCAAGACAACACATACCAATCAAACTATTCAAAAGAATCCTCACCTGTAAAACAAAAAAATACAGTTACAACACAGTTACAATCTTTTTCTGTGATTCTAAAGCGTCTTAGGGCTCTTACCTCAGTAACCCTCCTACTGGAAGTTTTTTAATTTATCTTAAGAAGATTAACTTTGTATAAAAAATGTATGTCATAAAGCTGGCAATGTAGCAAATTAATAAATAGTTCCCCAACAACACTGACTTGATTTGTGGTCTTACTAGGGTGGAGTTTTGGAGATGCATGGCTCTTTGCTGCCACCCTGAGGGGTTTGATGGGTATCACATGTTTGGGGTCCAAGGGTTATCACTATCTCTGAGCTTCCTCTTATTTCTAATGTATTTAAATTGAATGTGGCCATCCTCTCACTCTCTCCTTGTGGAATAGCTCGATCTGATATTACATTTGAGACAGTGAAACGTGGCTAAGTAATGGTGTGTACATTCACTACGGATAAGGGTAATTTGGAATTGAGTATATCTGATAATAGATTATGAGAAAATGCCCTTGGCTCCCACAGTACCGAACCGGTCACTAATGCACAATTTGAAGACAAATGTATTTGCTCTTCATCTCACTCCTCTCTTTTGATATAGAAATCCTCATTTTATCGGGGCACAGTTAAATCCAATGGGTTATGATTATTTTAAGTTCAATGCCATGCGCAGCAATTTCAGAGTTCATCTTAAAAACCTTGAAAGTCTTTGGAAACTTAAATTGGAAGATATCCAGGTCAAACACAAAAGTTTCATTCAGCACTGACATGCAGGAAGGCAAATTTGGCTATGAAATGACATGAAATGAAACCCAGCAGACTCCAGTGTTCATCATGGTGCATTATGAATATAATATGAAAGCGTTATATTATTGAATAGGTTCCTCTTGTAGACGGAATGGAGGCGGACAGAGCAGAGAGACTGGTGTGTTTTGAGTTTAAAAAGTGTGAAAGCTATGTTCATATGGTAATATTTGAAGGTCTTACTTTTGATCAATGGATGACCAGAAAGATGTTAACTTTCTAAGTTGCATAGTTTGTATTAATTAACCCTGCCCATTTATTCAATACAGTCTAAGTAGAATATTTTAGCAAGATTAAAACTGTTGTGTAATACTGTATGTGTGCACTGCACAGTACGCATGTGTGCCACTGTGTGTTGCAGGTCTACACTTTAAGTTAATGTCTATAGAGAGGCCTCTGCTTACAGCTTATATGCATATAGTAGGCCTTTCTCACCTACCACAGACTTGGTCAAACTGAATTTTCTTTCTCGTCACCATTTTGGCACAGGCCCAATGTCTTTAATCGCCTCATGATACATTTAGCTTCAGCAAGCAGTTTAATGTAATTGAAGCTCTTTTATAGTGCAGGGAAACCACTGACCTCAGCGCTTTTATAATAACTTACTCAAGAAAGCTCAAGTCTGGCAGAGTGCCCTCTTGTTATTTTCGGTCTTATTGATTGTAATTGTGTACGTCAGAGGATGGGCAGGCAGGGAGAGCAGGACAATGTGTCATAGTGATTGACGATCCACCACCTCCATACTAAACCTCATCCCACAACCTGTATGAGGAGCTGTCTTATAAAGGGTTATGTCTTATCTCATATTGGTGACACCCTGTCTTCTATCACAATGTGCTGCTGTGACATGTAATTCATCAAGAGAGATTCACACAGTGTGTGACAAAGGGCATGACTTTAACACTACACTGTTTAAGCCACATGGTGGCGATGCAGCATAGTGTTTGAAAGAGAGATGAGAGGTGGGAAACTGTGGGCTTTGCAAATGTGGTTTCTGAAAATGAGGCTCAATGAACAGAGAGGACAAGCATGTGCGTGTCAGAGTCGAAATAAATATCCTAGTGTGGAACAAACAAAGCTTCTGGAAGAGAAGAATTTCTCACACAGTTTTCATTTGATAAACATGTTTAAAACCTATTCTGTGCGTATGTGTTTAATGGTAATATCATCAGGTAATATAATTAGGTAATAACTTTAGAGGGAGGGGGAGGAAGATAATTCCAAGGGTTCAGTCCGTGTTGAACTGTGGACTGTGCGCATCATTGGTGACATGGTGGGTCAGTCTCAAGTCATGTTCTGGGAGGCCTTTGATAACGTCAGCTGTCTGCACCGTCAGTTGTGACGCACAACAATGTATGGGTCATATCCCACCCGCACACAGAAGAAGACTCTAAACTTCCCCCCAGACTGCTCTCTGTTCAACTTCTCAGCCTCCAGCAGTCCAATCAATTCGCTATGACCCTTGATAGTCAGTTGAACAACTCGTGGTCGAATAACTAGCCTGAACTAAGGATGTATTGAAACTAATTGAATATTGTACAAACTCGCTCCCTAGACATCCAGTTGTCATGTAGTCTGTTGATGAGGGTGTTGTGACAGATGCTGCTCCCCAGACAGACACAGAGATAAGCAAGAAGCTCCTTGGACAGCTCCTCTGGGGCTGGGAACATTCTGTAACATCCACCACCTCCTCCTTCATTATCACTGGTGCTGTTTTTACACACAGCTACTCTCATTCACCAGTTCTGGGTCCCTGTGAGTAACTCTGACCAATCAACTAAGTCAGGGATTGTTTGTGTTGACAATTAGAACATTCAAACATATTTTTAAACTGTCTTCTTCATGATGATCAATACGTGGACATGGAGATCAAAACAAATGGCTCTATATTGTGGCATAGGTATTCACAAGACATGGTTTGTTTTACTTCAACAACCTTGAACTACTGTTTCCATTTTTAGCACCTGATTTGTAGCGGCATGTAAAATACAAAAACAAATCATCACTGAAGTGCCATGGAATTGCTAAAGCAAACATGCTTGAATGTGTCTGTGCAAGTGACACCCTTCCACAAAGGGACTTGCTCTCGTCACAGCAGAATTACTCCTAACACGAGGAGGAAACTGCTGCTATTATCATGATAAGGCCCATTATCCAGCTGACAAAGCATGGACACGTTAGTATTGGCTTTTCTAGAGAGGAAAGGGAATGGCTGCCCTGTCTAATGGTCTTCCTCACCAACCCAGTATTTTCCCCACTAATTCTTCTCCGCTCACTGGAGAGCCCTCCACATTTTGTCTCACAGGTAGTGGGTCTCGGGGCCTAGCTTCCTGCCCAACCTGAAGTTGCCCTGGTAAAACACCATAGCCAGCCCCCCTGTCCTGCACTAAGAGTTCACTGATGTGTTTTATGATTTGAATCAATAGTCGTTTACTATGTGATGATATCTGTATATTACAAGTGATGGAAAAACTTGATTAGCCTTCGTTAAATATGTAGTTAATGAGACACAAAATTGAGGATCTTACATTTTGTTTCACAAGCCTTTATGCATTAATTAAATTGATAGATAAGAGAGGAAAACCTCTTCTGGCAGTGGTGGAGGGCACTATTGTCTGTGGGGTGATGTTATTTCTATCTCAGTATAAGGGTGGATGAATAATGTATGGGAATAGTCTCTTTTCATTATCCTCACTGAGTGATGCTCCTGATTTTATATGTTCAGCAGAGCGAGCTGAACTAGTGGTGTGTAGACGGTGTGCACCCAAAACTTCATTTGTAGAATCTATAGATTTGTGAGGAAATCAACCCTACGTCATGCTATACACAGTGGGGTCTGAAATTATTGGCATCCTTCATAAAGATCAGCAAAAATTACTGTATCAAATAAATAATAAAAATACTGGGCTGTATTGTATGCCAAAAAATGAAGTTTTATTTTGTACAAATACTATTGCTCAAAGAAAGAGATTTTCTTTAACAAGTAATATTTTTTTTCTATCAAAAAGGTAGGGGGTTGACACCCCTGTTTTCAATATCCTCACCTTGCAAGGATAATGGCACTGAGTCTTTTTCCAATTAAATGTATGAGTTGAACACATTGGGAGGGATCTTAGACCCTTCCTCCATACAAAATCCATCCAGATCCTTGATATCCTTCGTCTGCCTTTATGAACTGCCCTCTTCAATTCAAACCACAGGTTTTTAATGGGTTTCAACTGAGATGGCCATTGCAAAATGTTGATATTTTGCCCAATTATTTGTAGATGTTGATGTGTGCTTGAGGTTACTGTCTCGCTGGAAGATCTACTTGCGGTCAAGTTTCAGCCTCCTGGCAGAGGTAACCAGATTTTTGGCTAAAATATCCTGGTACTGGGTAAAGTTCAATGATGCCATTGACCTTAGCAAAGGCCCCAGGGCCAGTGGAAGCAAAATAGCCCCATAACATCAACAATCCACCACCATATTTTACAGTAGGTATAAGGTTATTTTCTGCTCATGCATGCATACTCATTTCGACGCCAAACCCACCATTGGTGTGCGAGGCCAAAGAGTTCTATTTTCATGTCATCTGACTAAAGCACCGGTTCCAATCCAAGTGCCAATGCTGTTTCGTAAACTCTAGGCGTTTACATTTGTTGGATGCCAAGAAAACAGAGCTCTTTGGCCACGCACACCAGTGGTGTATATCATACTACATACCTAGTGTGTCTCTTCTCATGTGTCGCTTGGTGGCAGGTCAGATGTTGTTTTGGTCCTCTGTACTGTCCCTGTTCCTTTAGGAGTAATGACTGGATTATTTGACAGTTATGCCCATATCTTGCCTGAAAGACCTGATATAATTGTTGTCTGTTAGCCAAAACAGGGCAGTATATCTTGTGCTCATTAACTCAGTGAAGTTGATATGCATTTGAATTCCAAAACACTCAAACTTCCAAAACAGACGAGAAATAGTTTACACAAGAAACAGTGCTGGAAACTGAAAATATTAATTATTGCCGTCCACCCCACAATTATGTACAGTGCTACTGAGCAGCACCAATTTATGACATCTTTCCCTAATCGTTATAGTGTCATCAGAACCAATCTCACTAATGGAGTCTTATTTCAAATGTTATACAATTAGGCTTGAACTTATTATGAACCGTCAAACTAATTCAATATGTGTTCATTTCTTTAAATAAAATGATGCTAAATCAAATAATCACAAGCTCCTGTCTAAGTGTTTAACTCTCCACAGTAAAATAGTTCAAAATAATCAATTTCTTTAGTGACAGGTATGTATGATTGTTTGCAGGGTTGGGTGGATTACATGAAAAATGTAATCCATTACTGATTACAGTTACATGAAAAATAAAGTCAAAAGTAACGTAATCCTTTGGATTACTCACAATGAGTAATGTTATCTGATTACTTTTGGATTACTTTCACTTCTAACACCCATATTTTAAAACGTTTAAAAAATATGCCATTAATTATTTCATTTACATGTAGTAACATTACTATTTACAGACATGGTTAGTGTGAAAGCCTTCAGATCTCATAATTCACATGTTTTACATCACGGTGCTCCATACTAATGTTTTCCTTAAGTTTTTAATTGGTGGCACAAGTTTACGATTTGGTCACGTCAAGATTTTTTTGTGGGGTCAGGCAATATAAAAAAAATTGTAGTCTAATGATTTTATCTAACCCCATTTAGTGCTTAATTCTAAGTGTAATAGACTACTAAAATTATGATTTTAAGAAATACATTGTTTAAACAAATTAGCATGTCCAAGCAGAAATGAATGATTCAAGATACAGTACTTTGAGGCGCAACCTTAACCAGTGACTGTCATAAACTTTGGGTTTGACAATAGGCCTACAATTCAAAACAGGGTTTGAGAATGTTCAGATACGTTTTTTCAATATAGAGATGAATTTGCCTATACCTTTTTGGACACTAATATCAGATAAGATAATTAATGTGGGACTATTTCCTCACCTGAGGAAGTGGTTAGTTCTCCAACTCTAAATATAGCCTAATTATTGCTGATAGTTTGCTGTCTAATTGATAAGCCTAGGGAAGCCTAGGTAAGTTTAATGTAGGCTATAGGCCTGCACACTCACCATGAGTGCCCTTCACTCAGTATAAGAGTTGATCAATAAAATGTTAACCTACAGAAAGCTCGTCACCCTCTTCTTTTCAACATTAACAACAGTGTTCAAATCAGTGGAAGGGGAATGAAACGTATGACCATGCTATGGGCATGTTCTGTGTTATATGGATCGGGTTGAATGAGATCAAATGTGACACGCCAGCCCAACGGGGGCTGTTGACTTAGCACATAGCTGCATGTATGACTACATGTGTTCATCCACAGCTCATTGAGGAAGTTAAGTGTAAAGGGCCATACAGCCATAGCAGCACACTGATGGTGCATCCTGCAGCAAGCGTGAAAGACCCACCAACTACATTCATTTAAAATACTTTGTGTCAGAGAACAACCTTTAACATCATCATTAGAAACCTGATCTGAAGTATATAGCGATCACCAGCTGACTTCAGCCCAGATGTCCTCCATAGGGACATGGTCACAACCCTTGCATGCACCCCTCAAAAAATAGCCTCCACAATCCACAGGGACAGTTGTTTCTTTGATAGAGCCCAACCTCTGGCCTGAGCGGCAAAGCACACAGACAGCTGATTTCAAAGTGGGAATCATATGTCTGGTCTACATAAAGTCTCAGAGCAGGAAATGGACACACTTTCTATATTAGGTGTCATATGTGGAATAACGCATTTTACCTCTAATCGGCTTAACAATAGGACTGTCCACCCCACAAACAGTCTCTCCCGGTCCCAGTGCACGGCAGACTGATGCTGCTTGTGTATCTGACAGAGGATGGGTGTGTGTGTGGGTTTAAAGACAGTACAGGAAGACTTATCAAGAGTGTGGACTGGCCAGGTGAAACACTGCTCTACTAATGGTATCTGGGTGTTCATAACACTTGACCTGGACCTTCTTATCTCCATGGAGCTATAGGGTCTATTCGTCTATATGGACAGACAGACAGACAATAGGAGAGGCAACACACCATAACAAACATTGGCCATGTACAGTAGATCACCTGCTGCGATTAAACATAGATTCACGTAGAATAGTCTGAAAATTAACAGAAAATGACAACCACTCGCTGCTTTTAACCATTAGTCAGCCCGGTGTGTTTTGTCCTTAACCACATAAGAGTTTAACTTGGGTGAGTGAGAAATTGAAGGGTAAGGTGAGATGGACCGTCTACACACTGGGTTCTAGAAAGAGTAGTCCCTGATCAGCCATTATGGGCTGGGTTAAAATGACTCGACACTGAAGATTATTCACATAAAAAACAGATGTGTGTTATTAAGATGTAATTAATTTAATTAAGTACTGAATAAGTAATTGAAATAGGAGGCCCAGTTGATTCAAATGTAATTAGCATATTCAGCTTGAAAACTAAATGTGTAACATTCCCATTCTTTGTAATTGTATTATCTGGTCATTGAAAGGCCATGATGTGATATGTTGGGCATTTGGGCGGGGTTGACAGAACATTGCTCCCAGTCCACTGACATTTCCATAATACTTGAAGGAAAACAACATCTGTCTTTTTATCATTAGTTCTAGTAAGTGATCAACATCAGTGTTGTTGAATATGATAATTCAATAAAGAAACCGCCCTTGCTATTTACTCGCAAATGCTCTTTTGTATAATTTTCTTCTCCAAACAGAGAGCCTGGATGAACGGAAACTATTTGTCAGAAACTGTTGGAGACACCACATCTCCACTAAGTGGAGACATGATATTAAGTGAATATGGGGGTATTCTCTTCTGTTTCTCCTCATCTAAACATTTCCTGGCTGCTTCATGTGTCACACGTATTATAGATGAATCATGTCCAGCTTGCTCTTCCTGGCCTGCTCAGGAAACATTTGTTTTTTTGTGTGTTTCTCTTTCCCATGGGGTGACATAGCCTGTCATACTTTGATACATGTATATCTATATTCAGATCCTAAAGGTTTGTGTGTTAAATGCTATAGAACATGAATCAGAATAAAGACTGACTGAGTAACTGCAAATGTCTTGTTCTAACATGATCGATTCTTAACCCTCTGAAACCAGAACCTGCATAAATTGACTGTAAGTATGCAATGGAGGTAAATGATTCTGATGGGATTTTTTATGATCATTTAACCAGTCATTTTCTCCTAGCACCCTGTAGCATTTCGATAACAATTATTACCACAAAGTAAAGCCAACGCAAATGTGATGAGCATTTTAGAGCATGCCATTCCAATTATTACACATGAATGCCTGAGGCTATGGGGACGACCCCAGTTAGTAATGAATTTAAGCATTATTTAATTGGTTTATAAAATACATGTTTTATGGTTGATATGGACCATTAATGCTTGAATTCAAAATGAGATTGTCCAATCCAACTAGCAAAGATTTTTTTTAAACCATTTGAGGAATAAAGTCCTGTTAAGGTCATGTTCCTCATGCAACACTAGTTCCTCCTACTCAGAGTGCATTTGATCAAGGTACATGGACAGTATATTCTCCTCTATTTCATGGCTTATTGGTAATCAGAATATGAATTGTTGAAGGATGATGGACAAACTATGAGTCATCGCAATTGAATGGTTCAGGAGTTCAGAGCACATTCTCAGATCAGCCCATTGGTAAAGCAAAGGGAGGGAGGAACTCACTGAGACATGTCACGACTGTAGGTCTACAGACTCTGTTCAAGTATAGTTATATTATAAATAAAACCTCTTACAATCACTACAATAAATGATAAATATTTACCATGGAGGTGTCTTGGAAAAAAGGTCCTGTCAATTGATTGTGTACAGTATAAGTCATATTGGGGATGCCCTTTTTGGTTGTGGTTTTTGATTTGATTTATTAGGATCCCCATTAGGCGATGTCAATGTCGACAGCTGGTCTTACTGGGGTCCGACATATACCAAAAAATACATTACAGGGCCTCCCGGGTGGCGCAGTGGTCTAGAGCACTGCATCGCAGTGCTAGCTGCGCCACCAGAGTCTCTGGGTTCGCGCCCAGGCTCTGTCGCAGCCGGCCGCGACCGGGAGGTCCGTGGGGCGACGTACAATTGGGCTAGCGTCGTCCAGGTTAGGGAGGGTTTGGCCGGTAGGGATATCCTTGTCTCATCGCGCTCCAGCGATTCCTGTGGCGGGCCGGGCGCACGCGCTAACCAAGGGGGCCAGGTGCACGGTGTTTCCTCCGACACATTGGTGAGGCTTTCTTCCGGGTTGGAGGCGAGCTGTGTTAAGAAGCAGTGCGGCTTGGTTGAGTTGTGCTTCGGAGGACGCGTGGCTTTCGACCTTCGTCTCTCCCGAGCCTGTATGGGAGTTGTAGCGATGAGACAAGATAGTAATTACTAGCGATTGGATACCACGAGAAAAGGGGATACATTTTTTTATTTTTTTATAAAATAAAATAAAATAAAGACATTACAGACAAAAGACTTTACAATTTACATGTTGTGTAGTGTGTGTGTGCATCTATCAGTTACAAAGTATACACAACAACAACGAGTAGGCCACATGGGAGAGAGGTGCTGTGTCGTGAGGTGTTGCTATATTTGTTTTTTGAAACCAGGTTTGCTGTTCACTTGCGCTATATAAGATGAAAGGAATTTTTCAAGCACTCATGGCTCTGTATAATACTGCACATTTCCTTGAATTTGTTCTGGACCTGGGGACTGTGAAAAGACCCCAGGTGGCATGTCTGGTGGGGTAAGTGTGTGTGTGTGTTAGTGCTGTGCGTAAGATGATTATGCAAACATCATGGAATTTCCAACACATTGTTTCTTATAAAAACAAGAAGTGACGCAGTCAGTCTTTCCTCAACTTTTAGCCAAGAGAGACTAGCATGCATAGTTTTAATATTAGCCCTCTGATTACAATGAATAACAAGACGTGCCACTCTGTTCTGGACCAGCCGCAGTTTAACTAGGTCTTTCTTTGCAACACTTGATCACATGACTGGACAATAATCAAGATAAGATAAAACTAGAGTCTGCAGGACTTGCTTTGCGGAGTGTGGTGTCAAAAAAGCAGACTATCTCTGTATTACAGTCAAACCTCTCCCCATCTTTACAACCACTGAATCTATGTGTTTTGACCATGGCAGTTTACAATCTAAGGTCACACCAAATAATTTAGTCACCTCAACTTGTTCAACAGCCACACCATTCATTACCAGATTCAGCTGAGGTCTGGAACTTAGGGAATGATTTGTACCAAATACAATGCTCATAGTTTTAGAGATGTTCAGGACCAGTTTATTACTGGCCACCCATTCCAAAACAGACTGCAGCTCTTTGTTAAAGGGTTTCAGTGACTTCATTAGCTGTGGTTGTTGATGTGTATATGGTTGAATAATCAGCATACATGGAAACACATGCTTTGTTTAATGCCAGTGGCAGGTCATTGGTAAAAATAGAAAAGAGTAGAGGGTCTAGAGAGCTGCCCTGCGGTACACCACACTTTACATGTTTGACATTAGAGAAGATTCCATTAAAGAAAACCCTCTGTTCTATTAGATAGATAGCTCTGAATCCACAATATGACAGAGATTGAAAAGCCATAACACATAAGGTTTCTCAACAACAGGTTATGGTCAATAATATCAAAGGCTGCCCTGAAATCTAACAGTACAGCTCCCATAATATTCATCAGTCATTTGTGTCAGTGCAGTACATGTTGAGTGCCCTTCTCTATAAGCATGCTGGAAGTCTGTTGTTAATTGGTTTACAGAGAAGTAGCATTGTATTTGGTCAAACACAATTTTTTCTTTCCAAACAGTTTACTAGAAGCTGGCAGCAAGCTGACAGGTCTGCAATAAAGGCCGCTTTACCACTCTTGGGTAGTGGAATGACTTAGGCTTCCCTCCAGGCCTGAGGACAAAGACATTCCTCGAGACTCAGATTAAAGATATGACCGATAGGAGTGGTTATAGAGTCAGCTACCATCCTCAGTAACTTTCGATCTAAGTTGTCAATGCCAGGAGGTTTGTCATTATTGATCAATAAAAATAATTTTTCCACCTCTCCCACACTAACTTTAAAAATTGTTTTTAAAAATGACTACGATAGCTCACTGTTCATTGTTGGCATTTCCTGCCTAAATGTGCCCACTTTGCCAATGAAGTAATCATTCAAATAATTGCCAACATAAAATGGTTTGAGATGAATAAGCCATTTGATTCGATGAAAGATGGATTAGAATTTGTCTTTCTGCCCATAATTTAATTGAAAGTTTTTTTTACATCATTCTTTATATAATTGATCTTGGCTTCATAATACAGTTTCTTCTTCTTTGTTGAGTTTAGTTACCGAATTTCTCAAATTTGCAGTAAGTCAGGCAGTCAGATGTGCAGCCAGACTTAAAAAAAAAAAATATATATTCTTAAGGGGTGGATCAGCTTAATATTGCGGAAAGATTGTTGCTTCCATCAATGTAATTGTCTGCATCATTTCCAAACCCCATATATTTTTGTGGTAAATATATATATCCATATACATACACACATGCATCAGATACACATATATACATACACATACCTATATGGATATACATACTTTTTAAAGAATATACCTTTATTATTACCCGGCAAACCCTACCACCCAATTGGAGTAAACTAATAAACACTTAGGCTTCTACCTTCAGTTTATACATCTTATACACATTTTACAGACACAATCTATTTTACAATAGTTATATTTTGTTTGTTTTTAGTCCTTCCTCTATTTCTGATGTGCAGCCAGACTTATTAGCCACTCCATTTGCCCATTCTCTTTCAGCCTTACAGTTTTTCAATTCCTCATCAATCCATGGAGCCTTAACAATTCCTCATCAATCCATGGAGCCTTAACAGTTCTAACAGTCAGTTTCTTCCAAATGTTTATCAATAAATTAATCAAGTGCAGCATCTGGATGTTCCTTATAAATCACATCAGACCAACAACTTTTTTTAACATCATACACATAAGAGCCACAGCAAAATATTTTGTATGATCTCTTATACACTATTTTTGGTCCTCTGGTTTAATCAAACAATAGGCGTATAACCAGAGGATTGTGTGTGAACTTCAATAAATCAATATTTTTAAGTCAATCTGAACAATCCAATTATAGTTTGGAATGGACATGTGTGTTATTTTATTGAACAGGTAGTGATTTGGCGAGGTCCTCCATGAAGAGTTCAGGTCTAATGAGACTTAAGTTTCACTGGGATTACATTCAGTTTAGTTGCATGGGCTTGTGTTGATATCCACTCTGTACGGACTCAGTGGCATTCAGTTGAAGATGGTATGAAAAACACAATCCCATTTTATCCACTGAACTGTTGCAATTCTACACTGTAAGCTGTCACCCTATTAGCATTGAAGGGCCTGGTGAAGTAATAATTATTTTATGTGTCTGTGAAACAGGGACATGTTGAAAACATTTCGTAATATTCCTATTCATGTCACTTTCATAGCGCCCATACTTTGGCTTTACAAGGAAGAATATACATCATTATTCATCTCTTTTGCCCAAGTATGCCTACATATATTCTCCACGAAGACACTGACAAACAGGTATGACAGTTTTTAGTTGCAGTAAATAGGTGAAAATCTGTCTTTCTGTCTACAGCTTTCATAATATTTCACTCTAACATCTTAGACTACACACTCAAAAATAACAAAATATTTGAAAACAGATCAATACATTATTTCTGGATATTCAACTGATACACTTCACAATACATTTGTACCATCCATTCCAATTGGAATTGATGTAGTTCCTGTTTGTGTAGCCAGGCAGCAATGTGTCATCTGGTTTTGAGCCAAAGGGTCCATTTCATTTTCAATAAACACGAGTTACAGATACCAACATGAAAAATACATCTATTTTTTTTGCTCCCAAGCTGCCCTTCGGTCCCATTCAGGAAAGAGGAGCTTTCTTATATTAGCTTTTGTGTACCATGTTCTGCTTCAATCAAAACAATTATCTACAGCCAACCAGTGTACATGTAGAAGCAGAGCTGAAGGAGCCAATACTACACAGTTACGTTGATAAGCTTCAGACTCCTACTCTTTAAAAAAAAAAATAATAATATTTCACCTTTATTTAACCAGGTAGGCCAGTTGAGAACAAGTTCTCACTTACAACTGCAACCTGGCCAAGATAAAGCAAAGCAGTGCGACAAAAACAACAACACAGAGTTACACATAAACAAACGTACAGTCAATAACACAATAGAAACATCTATGTACAGTGTGAGCAAATGTAGAAAATTATGGAGGTAATGCAATAAATAGGCCACAGAGGCAAAAATAATTACAATTTAGCATTAACACTGGAGTGATAGATGTGCAGATGATGATGTTAAAGTAGAGATACTGGGGTGCAAAAGATCAAGAAGATAAATAACAATATTGGGATGAGGTAGTTGGGTGTGCTATTTACAGATTGGCTGTGTACAGGTACATTGATCGGTAAGATACTCTAACAGCTGATGCTTAAAGTTAGAGAGGGAGATATACAGTTAAAGTCAGAAGTTTACATACACCTTAGCCAAATACATTTAAACTCAGTTTTTCACAATTCCTCACGTATAATCCTAGTACATCCACAGCTACACCTCCAATTGACTCAAATTATGTCAATTAGCCTAGCAGAGGCTTCTAAAGCCATGACATAATTTGGGGAATTTACCAAGCTGTTTAAAGGCACAGTAAATTTAGTGTATGTAAACTTCTGACCCACTGGAATTGTGATACAGTGAATTATAAGTGAAATAATCTGTCTGTAAACATTTGTTGGAAAAATTACTTGTGTCATGGACAAAGTAGATGTCCTAACCGACTTGCCAAAACTATAGTTTGTAAACAAGAAATTTGTGGAGTGGTTGAAAAACGAGTTTAATGACTCCAACCTAAGTGTTTATAAACTTCCGACTTCACCTGTATGTCTCCAGCTTCAGTGATTTTTGCAGTAGAAGACCACTTGGGTTTAGATTGTTTAAATATCGTTATGAATATTATTAGAGCAGCTAACTGTGGTTCAATTATTCCACGTAAAATAGAAAACAAATCAATACTGTAGCAAATAAAGTAGGATTTTTTTAATAGGACTCCTTTTAGATAGCACCATGGGATCACTGAGAGTATGCTAGAAACCCTTGGATGACCCAGGATGATTGCAGTGAGAGATGTGGTATGGCGGTCAGGCTATCCACCAAGCCCAGGATGACATGATTACACAATTATCACAAATTTGTCTTCACCTCAGTGTCGACTAAAAGACACAGTATAGCTGAGATCTGCACGACCAAACAGAATCACATTTTACCATAGTACATAGACATTCATCTCCTCATCATTGGTGTCATTATGTTTGAGTCAACATCCTTAAAGCCACAGGTATCTTACAATGCCCCATGCTGTATGCTCTATAACTACAGACATACAGTATATCCATGTTGTTATACAGATCACTGTTGCATAGGGACCAGCATAGACATTACATAAGCTAAAGTGTGTTTGCTGTTACAGTGCCAATTAAAGGTAGTGGTATTTTTACTAGAATTGTCCCTAAACCCATCATGAGGTTGCTACAACCTAGCCTAGGAATGAAAGTTTACAACGTAGATGCACACAGGTCGAGAGACAAATTTGAGGTGACAGACAATGACACATGGACAGACTGTGACATTCAATGCCGCCTTGTACACTCTTGCCTGCATCTAGTTGATATAGGGTGTAATCATTAGTCCAACAGTTGCAAATGAGAGTTTCTATTGGACACATTCAGGTATGTTTATCCCCGTTTTGCTCCGTTTGCTTCCGTTTAAGAAACGTATTTTCAACAGAATCGGTGGAATGAATACACCCCTGATCAAGCGTAAACACAGTTCACTTTCATAGCAGCCACGTTGTATTCCCTTTCACATCTATACCCTCTCCTCCTCTCATCTCCTCCCTTCATTTGTGGACATCAATGCAAAACACATCAGCTGTACGTGACCAGGCAAAAAAACTTTTCCAAACCAAATCGCTGCAAGAGCTCTGATAGGCTGGAGGAGGTCATCCGGAAGTTGTCATAACTACTGTGTAAGTCTATGGAAGGATCATGAGCCTCCTAGGTTTTGTATTGAAGTCAATGTATCCAGAGGAGGACGGAAGCTAGCTGTCCTCCGGCTACACCGTGGTTCTACCCTACAGAGTGCTTTTTTACTATCTTTCCAAAGTTTTTGCAAAATGGTGTGTTTTAATCAGTTATTTGGAGACATGTGATTATATTTAGTATAGTTTTATCTAAAAGGGATAATTTTTAAAAATGTTTTACAATTTAAATATTTATGAAATTAACTGAGGAGGATGGTCCTCCCCTTCCTCCTCTGAGAAGCCTCCACTGTTCAATACATGGCAGATGGTGGTGAAGTGAGATACCCAATAGGCTGGACGATTCTCTTCTCATCACTCATCTTGAAAAAACGTATACTAAAAACTTGGAAGTCAATCAACCAGCCATCATTGACACAAAGGAAAAATCGAATGATTTATTATTTACATTTTGAAAGGGAAAGGGATAGGGGGATTCCTAGTCAGTTGTACAACTGAATGCCTTGGAACAATTTGTGCCAATTGGCAAACAATAATGCAGGCACTAGGGATGGAGGTGTGAGTGTAGGGGGTGCATACTGGCGGCAGAGAAGCAAAAACAAATTTACAATGGCGCAGTTTAATAAACAAAAAAAAACACCGTAAACAGAACAATAAATCAATGGGTAAACAAAACCCGGTACACACCAGCATAACGTGCACAAGCACTACAATTAACAATTCCGGACAAGGACATGGGGGGAATAGAGGGTTAAATACACAACATGTAATGATGGAATTGAAACCAGGTGTGTGGGAAGACAAGACAAAACAAATGGAAAATTAAAAGCGGATCGGCAATGGCTAGAAGACCGGTGACGTCGACCGCCGAACGTCGCCCGAACAAGGAGAGGGACCGACTTCGGCGGAAGTCGTGACAGTGAGCATGCGAGTCTGGCAGATTAGATGTAGTCATTGTTTGTGTGTGTCTGTAAGTTGCTGTTCGTATGTATAAGTTTCTATATGGAGTAATGGTATAGACCTATGTTAGGAAATTTGCCTCTTAAGCTGCAGTAACAGTGTCCAACCAGCCAGAATAATCATATTTGTTAGATTCTAATTAACTGGCACCTTCCACTCAGTGACTTCTCAGCTTGATTCTCTTAAGTGCTCGCAACTTAATTCTGCCTTCTTTACTGATCGATCCAGTTTAGATCTTTCTATTCTCCAACAGTGAGGCATGGAGGTGAAGACTTATTGTGGTCCATTTAGCTAATGACATCCTGCGGTAGAGAAATTACAGCATTGCTGTTTACAGTAAATGGGCCAATTAGCACATACTGTATGTTCATTTTACAAGGCTCTTTTCGAAACGGAACTGTGCATTTCACTGAGTAATTATTTCACACTGTAACATTAACAGGAGGCACTGCTAGGGTACATCCATTGTTTCTTCGGAATATTGATTTTGTATTTTGTACTTTAGACACCGTTACCTTGAATAACCTACAGACTTCTATAAAATCATAACCATCTATAATTCCCATCCAGTCATAACACTGGGAGTTTCCAGAATACTCAGAAGGTAATGTTCTTCCATTTCTGGTGCTCTGATTTGGTGCTCCGATTTGGTGCTTTGATTAGCCCTCTGACTTACACACTGACTTGTGAATAGTAGCTAACCTTTCACACTCCGATTCAAACTACTGAGTCGATTTCAATCATGACTCCAGAAAGCACAATGGTTCCAGATCTCATAGCCTCAAATTTGGGTGAAAAGAATATTATTTTCTTGTCTGTGTTATGACTGATATTAGACTTTAGCATTGTGCTCACAATAATGGAGTAATGGAAATGTCTCTGCTTAAGTGTAAGGTGTGTACACTATATTAGACAGTAGAGGCCACTTTCTGCTTGTCTCAATGCATGTCCACCCTCATCTCCATAGCCTCAAAGACAACCAATCACAGTACTGTACATCCAGCTAGCTATCATGTCATATTTCTTTGTGGATGTAAAATAACCAGGCGTCGACATACATGTTCTCAAATAGTTTTTAACAATTGCTCTAAAAGTTTCAGCACTGTTGTGATTCCATGGCACATGGTTAATGAACTTATACACAAAATGACACCGGATTCAAAACATAGTTTTTCAATTAAAATGATTAGAATGTTATATACAGTATATGGGGGATACAACAATTCCAACTCTGCAGATTTTGCTGCGAAGAGACAGAGTCATTAGATCATTTGTTTTGTTACGGTCCATATGTAGCTTCATATGTAGCTTGTTTTTGGTCGCAGGTTCAGGAATGGCTGAAGAATTGCAACATTTACCTGGAGCTAACTCAAATAGCACTGCTGGGTGATTTGAAAAGTCATAGTCAATCGATCAATAATTTAATAATACACTAAGCAAAACTGTTTAATTTATAATCTGC
This sequence comes from Salvelinus fontinalis, assembly GCF_029448725.1. Taxonomy (NCBI): domain Eukaryota; kingdom Metazoa; phylum Chordata; class Actinopteri; order Salmoniformes; family Salmonidae; genus Salvelinus; species Salvelinus fontinalis. The sequence goes on from NC_074668.1 coordinate 75,434,799, forward strand.
AGAAAGTACGAGAATAGAAATGTTCAGTACTTTTTTTTAAATATCACAGTTAAAAAATATATGGCAAAAAGACATCAAAACTGGATGGTGTTCAGAGACTTGAGGGAAGCTTTAGGGAGGGTCTGTCACGTTCCTGACCTGTTTTCTGTTGTTTTTGTATGTGTTTAGTTGGTCAGGGAGTGAGTTGGGGTGGGCATTCTATGTTATGTGTTTCTATGTTGGGTTAAATGTGTTGCCTGATATGGTTCTCAATTAGAGGCAGGTGTTTGACGTTTCCTCTGATTGAGAACCATATTAAGGTAGGCTGTACTCACTGTTTGTTTGTGGGTGATTGTTGCTGTGTCTGTGTTTGTGCACCACACGGTACTGTTTAGTTTTGTTTAGTCTGTTCGTGCGTTCTTCGTTTTATGTTAGTTCGCATGTTCAGGTCTGTTGACGTCGTTTGTTGTTTTGTAGTTTGTCTTGTATTTTCGTATTCGTTATTATAATTAAATTCATTATGTCTACATACCTCGCTGCGTGTTGGTCCGATCCATGCTCCTCCTCGTCTGAGGAGGAGAACGACCTCGACAGCCGTTACAGGGACAAAAAAAAACATAACTAATGTTAGAAAAACTGTGTCCGTAAAATGTACAGTTGAAGTCGGAAGTTTACATACATCTTAGCCAAATACATTTAAACTCAGTTTCACAATTCCCGACATTTAATCCTAGTAAAAATTAGGTCAGTTAGGATCACCACTTTATTTTAAGAATGTGAAATGTCAGAATAATAATAGAGAGAATGATTGATTTCAGCTTTAATTTCTTTCATCACATTCCCAGTGGGTCAGAATTTTTCATAAACTCAATTATTATTTGGTAGCATTGCCTTTAAATTGTTTAACTTGGGTCAAACATTTTGGGTCGCCTTCCACAAGCTTCCCACAATAAGTTGGGTGAATTTTGGCCCATTCCTCCTGACAGAGCTAGTGTAACTGAGTCAGGTTTGTAGGCCTCCTTGCTCGCACACGCTTTTTAAGTTCTGCCCACAGATTTTTCTATGGGATTGAGGTCAGGGCTTGTGATGGCCACTCCAATGCCTTGACTTTGTTGTCCTTAAGCCATTTTGCCACAACTTTGGAAGTATGCTTGGGGTCATTGTCCATTTTGAAGACCCATTTGCGACCAAGCTTTAACTTCCTGACTGATGTCTTGAGATGTTGCTTCAATATATCCACATAAATGTTCTATCCTCATGATGCCATCTATTTTGTGAAGTGCACCAGTCTCTCCTGCAGCAAAGCACCCCCAGAACATGATGCTGCCACCCCCGTTCTTCACAGTTGGTCATTATGGCCAAACAGTTCTATTTTGTTTCATCAGAACAGAGGACATTTCTCCAAAAAGTACCATCTTTGTCCTTTTTTATGGCGGTTTCGGAGCAGTGGCTTCTTCCTTGCTGAGCGGCCTTTCAGGTTATGTCGATATAGGACTCGTTTTACTGTGGATATAGATACTTTTGTACCTGTTTCCTCCAGCATCTTCACAAGGTCCTTTGCTGTTGTTCTGGGATTGATTTGCACTTTTCGCACCAAAGTACATTCATCTCTAGGAGACAGAACGCGTCTCCTTCCTGAGCGGTATGATGGCTGCGTGGTCCCATGGTGTTTATACTTGCGTACTATTGTTTATACAGATGAACGTGGTACCTTCAGGCGTTTGGAAATTGCTCCCAAGGATGAACCAGACTCGTGGAGGTCTACAATTTGTTTCTGAGGCTGATTTCTTTAGATTTTCCCATGATGTCAAGCATAGAGGCACTGAGTTTGAAGGTAGGCCTTGAAATACATCCACAGGTACACCTCCAATTTACTCAAATGATGTCAATTGGCCTAACAGAAGCTTCTAAAGCCATGACATAATTTTCTGGAATTTTCCAAGCTGTTTAAAGGCACAGTCAACTTAGTGTATGTAAACTTCTGACCCACTGGAATTGTGATACAGTGAATTATTAGTCAAATAATGTGTCTGTAACAATTGCTGGAAAAATGACTTGTGTCATGGACAAAGTAGATGTCCTAACCCGACTTGCCAAAACTATAGTTTGTTAACAAGAAATCTGTGGAGTGGTTGAAAACAAGTTTTAATGACTCCAACCTAAGTGTATGTACACTTCCGACTTCAACTGTATGTAGTATGTATAAGCTGGAAGTAGAAGCATAAGTGTTGTTGTCCGTTAGTTTCCTCCAATTAGGGGAGCTGTAACATAGACGTTGGGAGTCAGGAAGCAGGTGCAGTCAGTGAGTTTAATAAGAACAAACATAGAGTGGATACAAATCAAATCAAATGTTATTTGTCACCTGCACAGAATACAACATGAGCCGAATTTCACCTTGCAGTGAAATGCTTACTTACAAGCCCTTAAACAACAATGCAGTTAAGAAAATACCGGAAAAAAGTAAGAGATAAGAAAAACAAATAATTAAGGAGCAGCAGTAAATAATAATAGCGGGGCTACGTACAGGGGCACCGGTTCAGAGTCAATGTGTCAATGTGCAGGGGTACCGGTTCAGAGTCAATGTGTCAATGTGCAGGGGCACCGGTTCAGAGTCAATGTGTCAATGTGCAGGGGCACCGGTTCAGAGTCAATGTGCAGGGGTACCGGTTCAGAGTCAATGTGTCAATGTGCAGGGGCACCGGTTCAGAGTCAATGTGTCAATGTGCAGGGGCACCGGTGTTGAGGTAATTGAGGTAGATATGTACTTGCAGATAGGGTTATTAAAGTGGCTTGGCATAGATAATAACAGAGAATAGTAGCCGCGTGAGGAAAGGGGGGGGCTGCAAATAGTCTGGGTAGCCATTTGATTAGCTGTTCAGGAGTCTTATGAAGCTGTTTAGAAGCCTCTTGGACCTAGACTGGGCGCTCCGGTACCGCTTGCCGTGCGGTAGCAGAGAGAACAGTCTATGACTAGGGTGGCTGGAGTCGTTAACAATTTTTAGGGCCTTCCTCTGACACCGCCTGGTATAGAGGTCCTGGATGGCAGGAAGCTTGGCCCCAGTGATGTACTGGGCCGTACACACTACTCTGTGTAGTGCCTTGTGGTCGGAGGCCGAGCAGTTGCCGTACCAGGCAGTGATGCAACCCGTCAGGATCCTCTCGATGGTGCAGCTGTAGAACCTTTTGAGGATCTGAGGACCCATACCAAATCTTTTCAGTCTATTGAGGGGGAATAGGTTTTGTTGTGCCCTCTTCACGACTGTCTTGATGTGCTTGGACCATGTTAGTTTGTTGGTGATGTGGACGCCAAGGAACTTGAAGCTCTCAACCTGCTTCACTACAGCCCCGTCGATGAGAATGGGGTCATGCTCGGTCCTCTTTTTCCTGTAGTCCACAATCGTCTCCTTTATCTTGATCACATTGAGGGAGAAGTTGTTGTCCTTGCAGTGATCAGGCCTACCACTGTTGTGTCATCAGCAAACTTAATGATGGTATTGGAGTTGTGCCTGGCCAAGCAGTCATGGGTGAACAGGGAGTACAGGAGGGGACTGAGCACACACCCCTGAGGGGCTCCTGTGTTGAGGATCAGTGTGGCGGATGTGTTGTTACCTACCCTTACCACCTAGGGGCGGCCCATCAGGAAGTCCAGGATCCAGTTGCAGAGGGAGGTGTTTAGTCCCAGGGTTCTTAGCTTATTGATGAGCTTTGAGGGCACTATGGTGTTGACCGCTCAGCTGTAGTCAATGAATAGCATTCTCACGTAGGTGTTCCTTTTGTCCAGGTGGGAAAAGGCAGTGTGGAATGCAATAGAGATTGCATCATCTGTGGATCTGCTGGTGCGGTATGCAAGTTGGAGTGGGTCTAGGGTTTCTGGGATAATGGTGTTGATGTGAGCCATGACCAGCCTTTCAAAGAATTTCATGGCTACGGACGTGAGTTCATGGGTTGGTAGTCATTTAGGCAGGTTACCTTAGTGTTTTTAGGCACAGGGACTATGGTGGGCTGCTTTAAACATGTTGGTATTACAGACTCAGACAGGGAGAGGTTGAAAATGTCAGTGAAGACACTTGCCAGTTGGTCAGCGCATATTCGGAGTACACGTCCTGGTAATCCATCTGGCCCAGCGGCCTTGTGAATGTTGACCTGTTTCACGGTCTTACATCGGCTGCGGAGAGCATGATCACACAGTCATCCGGACCAGCTGATGCTCTCATGCATGTTTCAGTGTTACTTGCCTCAAAGGGAGCATAGAAGTTATTCTTGGTTGTGCTTCCCTTTGTAGTCTGTAATAGTTTGCGAGCCCTGCCACATCCGACGAGTGTCGGAGCTGCTGTAGGACGATTCGATCTTTGTCCTGTATTGATGCTTTGCCTGTTTGATGTTTCGTCGGAATACATAGCGGGATTTCTTATAAGCTTCCGGGTTAGAGTCCCGCTCCTTGAAAGCGGCAGCTCTACCCTTTAGCTCGGTGCGAATGTTGCCTGTAATACATGGCTTCTGGTTGGGGTATGTACGTACAGTCACTGTGGGGACGACGTCCTCGACACACTTATTGATAAAGCCAGTGACTGATGTGGTGTACTCCTCAATGCCATTGGAAGAATCCCAGAACATATTCCAGTCTGTGCTAGCAAAACAGTCCTGTAGCTTAGCATCTGCTTCATCTGACCACTTGTTTAAAGACCGAGTCACTGGTGCTTCCTGCTTTAATTTTAGCTTGTAAGCAGGAAATCAGGAGGATAGAGTTATGGTCAGATTTGCCAAATGGAGGGCGAGGGAGAGCTTTGTACGCATCTTTGTGTGTGGAGTAAAGGTGGTCTAGAATTTTTTCCCCTCTGGTTGCACAGTTAACATGCTGAAGTTTCCCTGCATTAAAGTCACCAGCCACCAGAAGCACCGCCTCTGGGTGAGCGTTTTCCTGTTCGCTTATGGCGGAATACAGCTCATTGAGTGAGGTTTTAGTGCCAACTTCGCTCTGTGGTGATATGTAGACAGCTACAAAAAGTACAGATGAAAACTCACTGGGTAGATAGTGTGGTCTACAGCTTATCATGAGATATCATGAGATCAAAACTTTGAGACTTCCTTTGACATCGTGCACCAGCTGTTGTTTACATAAATGCATAGGCCCCCGCCCCGTGTCTTACCAGAGGCTGCTGTCCCTCACGTCTGACTCATTGAAGAAGAACTCCTGGTCAAATTTGAGGTGAGTAATCCCAGTTCTGATGTCCAGAAGCTCTTTTTGGTCATAAGAGATGGTAGCAGCAACATTATGTACAAAACAATTTACAAACAATGCGAAAAAACAAACAAAATAGCATGATTGGTTGAGAGCCGATAAGACAGCAGCCCTACCCTCCAGCTTCATCATACAGGAACAAGAGTAGCGTCTGAACATAACACAGAAACAATACTGCCTGATGGGTGATAATAAAGGAGTGCTAGATAAAGGGGGAGTAATCAAGGAAGTGATAAATTCCAGGTGTGTCTAATGAAGGGTTGCCAGGACCGGTGGTTAGTAGACCGGGAATGTCGAGCGCCGGTGTCACGACTTCCGCCGTTGTCGGTCCCTCTCCTTGTTCGGGTGGCGTTCGGCGGTCGACGTCACCGGTCTTCTAGCCATCGCCGCTCCACCTTTCATTTTCCATTTGTTTTGTCTTGGTTTTCCGCACACCTGGTTCACATTCCCTCATCTGACTAAATGTATATTACCCTCTGTTCCCCCCATGTCTGTATGTGGAATTGTTTTGTTTGTTACGTGTGGTTCGCATCAGGCTGGTTTGCAACAGGTATGTGTTTGACCCATGTGTTTTGTTTATTGTACCATTTGTGTACTTTGGGCGTTATCACTGTTTTCCTTGGGCATGAATAAAGTGTGCCTGTTATCACCCATCTCTGCTCTCCTGCACCTGACTTACCTTCACCAGTTGCACACACCGTGACAGCCGGAGAGGGGGAGCGGGAGTAGGCGTGACAGGAGGGGTGGTAGGGTTAGGGGGGACATAAAAAGGACATTTTATTTAAAAAATAATAATAATTGCAGCACTGTTTCTGTGTCCATTTCACTCTCCTGTGAGTCAATGCCTCAGTGACGTTACTGATTGTCTACAATGACAGTATGCCTCTTGAAGCTGCTGTCACAGTTAAAAATCAAATCAAAATCAAATCAAATTTTATTAGTCACATACACATGGTTAGCAGATGTTAATGCGAGTGTAGCGAAATGCTTGTGCTTCTAGTTCCGACAATGCAGTAATAACCAACAAGTAATCTAACCTAACAATTCCACAACTACTACCTTATACACACACAAGTGTAAAGGGATAAAGAATATGTACATAAAGATATATGAATGAGTGGTGGTACAGAACGGCATAGGCAAGATGCAGTAGATGGTATAGAGTACGGTATATACATATGAGATGAGTACTGTAGGGTATGCAAACATAAAGTGGCATAGTTTAAAGTGGCTAGTGGTACATGTATTACATAAAGATGGCAAGATGCAGTAGATGATATAGAGTACAGTATATACATATGAGATGGGTAATGTAGGGTATGTAAACATTATATTAAGTAGCATTGTTTAAAGTGGATAGTGGTACATTTTTACATAATTTCCATCAATTCCCATTTTTAAAGTGGCTGGAGTTGAGTCAGTATGTTGGCAGCGGCCGCTAAATGTTAGTGGTGGCTGTTTAACAGTCTGATGGCCTTGAGATAGAAGCTGTTTTTCAGTCTCTCGGTTCCTGCTTTGATGCACCTGTACTGACCTCGCCTTCTGGATGATAGCGCTGTGAACAGGCAGTGGCTTGGGTGGTTGTTGTCCTTGATGATCTTTATGGCCTTCCTGTGACATCGGGTGGTGTAGGTGTCCTGGAGGGCAGGTAGTTTGCCCCCGGTGATGCGTTCTGCAGACCTCACTACTCTCTGGAGAGCCTTACGGTTGTGGGCGGAGCAGTTGCCGTACCAGGCGGTGATACAGCCCGACAGGATGCTCTCGATTGTGCATCTGTAGAAGTTTGTGAGTGCTTTTGGTGACAAGCCGAATTTCTTCAGCCTCCTGAGGTTGAAGAGGCGCTGCTGCGCCTTCTTCACGACGCTGTCTGTGTGGGTGGACCAATTCAGTTTGTCCGTGATGTGTACACCGAGGAACTTAAAACTTTCCACCTTCTCCACTACTGACCCGTCGATGTGGATAGGGGGGTGCTCCCTCTGCTGTTTCCTGAAGTCCACAATCATCTCCTTTGTTTTGTTGACGTTGAGTGTGAGGTTATTTTCCTGACACCACACTCCGAGGGCCCTCACCTCCTCCCTGTAGGCCGTCTCGTTGTTGTTGGTAATCAAGCCTACCACTGTAGTGTCATCCGCAAACTTGATGATTGAGTTGGAGGCGTGCATGGCCACGCAGTCGTGGGTGAACAGGGAGTACAGGAGAGGGCTCAGAACGCACCCTTGTGGGGCCCCAGTGTTGAGGATCAGCGGGGTGGAGATGTTGTTACCTACCCTCACCACCTGGGGGCGGCCCGTCAGGAAGTCCAGGACCCAGTTGCACAGGGCGGGGTCGAGACCCAGGGTCTCGAGCTTGATGACGAGTTTGGAGGGTACTATGGTGTTAAATGCTGAGCTGTAATCGATGAACAGCATTCTCACATGGGTATTCCTCTTGTCCAGATGGGTTAGGGCAGTGTGCAGTGTGGTTGCGATTGCGTCGTCTGTGGACCTATTGGGTCGGTAAGCAAATTGGAGTGGGTCTAGGGTGTCCGGTAGGGTGGAGGTGATATGGTCCTTGACTAGTCTCTCAAAGCACTTCATGATGACGGAAGTGAGTGCTACGGGGCGGTAGTCGTTTAGCTCAGTTACCTTAGCTTTCTTGGGAACAGGAACAATGGTGGCCCTCTTGAAGCATGTGGGAACAGCAGACTGGGATAAGGATTGATTGAATATGTCCGTAAACACACCAGCCAGCTGGTCTGCGCATGCTCTGAGGACGCGGCTGGGAATGCCGTCTGGGCCTGCAGCCTTGCGAGGGTTAACACGTTTAAATGTTTTACTCACCTCGGCTGCAGTGAAGGAGAGCCCGCAGGTTTTGGTAGGGGGCCGTGTCAGTGGCACTGTATTGTCCTCAAAGCGGGCAAAAAAGTTGTTTAGCCTGTCTGGGAGCAAGACATCCTGGTCCGCGACGGGGCTGGTTTTCTTTTTGTAATCCGTGATTGACTGTAGACCCTGCCACATACCTCTTGTGTCTGAGCTGTTGAATTGCGACTCGATTTTGTCTCTGTACTGGGACTTAGCCTGTTTGATTGCCTTGCGGAGAGAATAGCTACACTGCTTGTATTCGGTCATGCTTCCGGTCACCTTGCCCTGGTTAAAAGCAGTGGTTCGCGCTTTCAGTTTCACGCGAATGCTGCCGTCAATCCACGGTTTCTGGTTTGGGAATGTTTTAATCGTTGCTGTGGGTACGACATCGTCAATGCACTTCCTAATGAACTCGCTCACCGAATCAGCATATTCGTCAATATTGTTGTTGGACGCAATGCGGAACATATTCCAATCCGCGTGATCGAAGCAGTCTTGAAGCGTGGAATCTGATTGGTCGGACCAGCGTTGAACAGACCTGAGCGCGGGAGCTTGTTGTTTTAGTTTCTGTTTGTAGGCTGGAATCAACAAAATGGAGTCGTGGTCAGCTTTTCCGAAAGGGGGGCGGGGGAGGGCCTTATATGCGTCGCGGAAATTAGTATAACAATGATCTAGAGTTTTTCCAGCCCTGGTATTACAATCGATGTGCTGATAGAATTTAGGGAGTTTTGTTTTTAGATTAGCCTTGTTAAAATCCCCAGCTACGATGAATGCAGCCTCAGGGTGTGTGGTTTCCAGTTTACAAAGAGTCAGATAAAGTTCGTTCAGGGCCATCGATGTGTCTGCTTGGGGGGGAATATATACGGCTGTGATTATGATCGAAGAGAATTCCCTTGGTAGATAATGCGGTCGACATTTGATTGTGAGGAGTTCTAGATCAGGTGAACAGAATGACTTGAGTTCCTGTGTGTTGTTATGATGATCACACCACGTCTCGTTAATCATAAGGCATACCCCCCCGCCCCTCTTCTTACCAGAAAGCTGTTTGTTTCTGTCGGCGCGATGCATGAAGAAACCAGCTGGCTGCACCGACTCCGTTAGCGTCTCTTGAGTTAGCCATGTTTCCGTGAAGCAGAGCACGTTGCAATCCCTGATGTCTCTCTGGAATGCTACCCGTGCTCGGATTTCATCAACCTTATTGTCAAGAGACTGGACATTGGCGAGTAGTATGCTAGGGAGTGGAGCGCGATGTGCCCGTCTCCGAAGCCTGACCAAGTGACCGCTACGTTTGCCCCTTTTACGGCGTGGCATAGGGTCCCCGGCTGGGATCAGATCCATTGTATTGGGTGGAAGGCAAAACACTGGATCCGTTTCGGGAAAGTCATATTCCTGGTTATAACGATGGTGAGTTGACGTTAATCGTATATTCAGTAGTTCCTCCCGACTGTATGTAATGAAATCTAAGATTACCTGGGGTACCGATGTAAGAAATAACACATAAAAAAACAAAATACTGCATATTTTCCAAGGAACGCGAAGCGAGGCGGCCATCTCAGTCGGCGCCATTTTAACATACCAGTAGTCATATTCCAACTGTGTTGTAATATTTGTGAGGTAAAATTCTCCAGGTAACAGTGCATGTCTGATTGCGGAATAGAGGGAAATAAATAATTCACCTCTACACTATCCTCTAGCGATAAAAAAGTGAGAAGAGATCCTGTTGTTTCCGGATTGTGCTATTCCTCAGTAGACACCATGGAATGATATAGCATGCACCATGTTGTATTATATCTTTAGTCGCCCACGTTCATTCCAAAGCCTAGGTTGGCAAAACCATATTTCGTTGGAGAAAAGACATCTCTCATATGAGACAGCACCATCAAATGGGATGGGATGGTTACCTCAGAGGAACAGAGATGAGATCAATGAGATGAGCTCTATTTCATGGCTAAGATGAGCTCAATGAGAAAGAAAGACGATAGTTGCACATGAATTACCCCGAAAAATGAGGATACAAGCCATTACATAGATACAGACGAATTCATCCCTGAAATAGTTAGTACCTGTTGACTGTCAGTTGATAAATTAAAATGGAAGCGTAGGTCGTAAAGCATCTGCAGCACAAGAACTTTTAAAACTATAGAAAGATGAAGAATGAAGGGATGAAGGGATGGAGGGCTGGGGGATGGAGGGATGGAGGGCTGGGGGATGGAGGGATGGAGGGCTGGGGGATGGAGGGATGGAGGGCTGGGGGATGGAGGGATGGAGGGCTGAGGGATGGAGGGAGACGTGTTGCTGTGCGTTTTGTTGCCAACCTTACTTTGCTACCTGACAACTTTACGGTTTTTACTTTTTAATTACCGTTTATATTTTTTGTTTTTCCCACACAACTTTTTTTTCATTCAACTTTTTCACCCGAACGCTTTATCTGGACATGGTTCGTCAGCACCTTCAACAGCCGAAGCTAAGTAGTAACATTAACATGATGCCTTCTAATTGCAGTCGCTGTACTCATAATATACAGGAGAACGATCGCCTTACGGCGAGGATAGCTGTGCTGCAAGCCCAGCTTCAGACGTAATCATTAGGCAAGGGTAGTTTCAGTGTAGGAAAGGATGAAACAGCATCTGTGCAACCAGTAAGTACAGATAATAGTATAAATCCCCTCGCACAGTCCCCGCAGCCGGACAACTTTCTCATGGCTTCTGGAGGGAAATGCTGTAGGAATGCTCAACCGGTGTCGCTCATTCAGCCGACAGAAACTTTCAACCGGTTTTCCCCATTAAGCAGCGAGTCGGCGTCTGAGGCCGAGCCTTCTCTTCCCACCATTAGCTTCCCACCATTAGCTCTGACAAATTGAAAACCCTAGTCATTGGCGACTCCATTACCCGCAGTATTAGACTTAAAACGAATTATCCAGCGATCATACACTGTTTACCAGGGGGCAGGGCTACCGACGTTAAGGCTAATCTGAAGATGGTGCTGGCTAAAGCTAAAACTGGCGATTGTAGAGAGTATAGAGATATTGTTATCCACGTCGGCACCAACGATGTTAGGATGAAACAGTCAGAGGTCACCAAGCGCAACATAGCTTCAGCGTGTAAATCAGCTAGAAAGATGTGTCGGCATCGAGTAATTGTCTCTGGCCCCCTCCCAGTTAGGGGGAGTGATGAGCTCTACAGCAGAGTCTCACAACTCAATCGCTGGTTGAAAACTGTTTTCTGCCCCTCCCAAAAGATAGAATTTGTAGATAATTGGTCCTCTTTCTGGGACTCACCCACAAACAGGACCAAGCCTGGCCTGCTAAGGAGTGACGGACTCCATCCTAGCTGGAGGGGTGATTAAATAGGGTGCAGGCCAGGCAGCAGGTTGTTAGCCAGCCTGCCAGCTTAGTGGAGTCTGCCACTAGCATAGTCAGTGTAGTCAGCTTAGCTATCCCCATTGAGACTGTCTGTACTCGACTTAGGTTGGGCAAAACTAAACATGGCGGTGTTCGCCTTAGCAATCTCACTAGGATAAAGACCTCCTCCGTTCCTGCCATTATTGAAAGAGATCATGATACCTCACATCTCAAAATAGGGTTACTTAATGTTAGATCCCTCACTTCAAAGGCAGTCATAGTCAATGAACTAATCACTGATCATAATCTTGATGTGATTGGCCTGACTGAAACATGGCTTAAGCCTGATGAATTTACTGTGTTAAATGAGGCCTCACCTCCTGGTTACACTAGTGACCATATCCCCCGTGTATCCCGCAAAGGCGGAGGTGTTGCTAACATTTACGATAGCAAAAAAAAAAATCGTCTTTTGAGCTTCTAGTCATGAAATCTATGCAGCCTACTCAATCACTTTTTATAGCTACTGTTTACAGGCCTCCTGGGCCATATACAGTGTTCCTCACTGAGTTCCCTGAATTCCTATCGGACCTTGTAGTCATAGCAGATAATATTCTAATTTTTGGTGATTTTAATATTCACATGGAAAAGTCCACAGACCCACTCCAAAAGGCTTTCGGAGCCATCATCGACTCAGTGGGTTTTGTCCAACATGTCTCTGGACCTACTCACTGCCACAGTCATACTCTGGACCAAGTTTTGTCCCATGGAATAAATGTTGTGGATCTTAATGTTTTTCCTCATAATCCTGGACTATCGGACCACCATTTTATTACGTTTGTAATCGCAACAAATAATCTGCTCAGACCCCAACCAAGGAGCATCAAAAGTTGTGCTATAAATTCTCAGACAACACAAAGATTCCTTGATGCCCTTCCAGACTCCTTCTGCCTACCCAAGGAAAAAAGGAAAAATCAGTTAACCACCTAACTGAGGAACTCAATTTAACCTTGCGCAATACCCTCGATGCAGTTGCACCCCTAAAAACTAAAAACATTTGTCATAAGAAACTAGCCCCCTGGTACACAGAAAATACCCGAGCTCTGAAGCAAGTTTCCAGAAAATTGGAACGGAAATGGCGCCACACCAAACTGGAAGTCTTCCGACTAGCTTGGAAAGACAGTACCGTGCAGTATCGAAGAGCCCTCACTGCTGCTCGATCATCCTATTTTTCCAACTTAATTGAGGAAAATAAGAACAATCCAAAATTTATTTTTGATACTGTCGCAAAGCTAACTAAAAAGCAGCATTCCCCAAGTGAGGATGGCTTTCACTTCAGCAGTAATAAATTCATGAACTTCTTTGAGGAAAAGATCATGATCATTAGAAAGCAAATTACGGACTCCTCTTTAAATCTGCGTATTCCTCCAAAGCTCAGCTGTCCTGAGTCTGCACAACTCTGCCAGGACCTAGGATCAAGAGAGACACTTAAGTGTTTTAGTACTATATCTCTTGACACAATGATGAAAATAATCATGGCCTCTAAACCTTCAAGCTGCATATTGGACCCAATTCCAACTAAACTACTTAAAGAGCTGCTTCATGTGCTTGGCGCTGCTATGTTGAACATAATAAATGGCTCTCTATCCACCGGATGTGTACCAAACTCACTAAAAGTGGCAGTAATATAGCCTTTCTTGAAAAAGCCAAACCTTGACCCAGAAAATATAAAAAACTATCGGCCTATATCGAATCTTCCATTCCTTTCCAAACAAATTGAAAAAGCTGTTGCACAGCAAATCTGCCTTCCTGAAGACAAACAATGTATACGAAATGCTTCAGTCTGGTTTTAGACCCCATCATAGCACTGAGACTGCACTTGTGAAGGTGGTAAATTACCTTTTAATGGCGTCAGACCGAGGCTCTGCATCTGTCCTCGTACTACTAGACCTTAGTGCTGCCTTTGATAACATCAATCACCACATTCTTTTGGAGAGATTGGAAACCCAATTGGTCTACACGGACAAGTTCTGGCCTGGTTTAGATCTTATCTGTCGGAAAGATATCAGTTTGTCTCTGTGAATGGTTTGTCCTCTGACAAATCAACTGTACATTTCGGTGTTCCTCAAGGTTACGTTTTAGGACCACTATTGTTTTCACTATATATTTTACCTCTTGGGGATGTCATTCGAAAACATAATGTTAACTTTCACTGCTATGTGGATGACACACAGCTGTACATTTCAATGAAACATGGTGAAGCCCTAAAATTGCCCTCGCTAGAAGCCTGTGTTTCAGACATAAGGAAGTGGATGGCTGCAAACGTTCAACTTTTTTTTATTTATTTATTTTTTTTTTTTATCCCCTTTTCCCCCCAATTTTCATGGTATCGAATCGCTAGTAATTACTATCTTGTCTCATCGCTACAACTCCCGTACGGGCTCGGGAGAGACGAAGGTCGAAAGCCATGCGTCCTCCGAGGCACAACCCAACCAAGCCGCACTGCTTCTTTAACACAGCGCGCCTACAACCCGGAAGCCAGCCGCACCAATGTGTCGGAGGAAACACCGTGCACCTGGCCCCCTTGGTTAGCGCGCACTGCGCCCAGCCCGCCACAGGAGTCGCTGGAGCGCGATGAGACAAGGAAATCCCTACTGGCCAAACCCTCCCTAACCCGGACGACGCTAGCCCAATTGTGCGTCGCCCCACGGACCTCCCGGTCGCGGCCGGCTGCGACAGAGCCTGGGGGCGAACCCAGAGACTCTGGTAAACTTTCTACTTTTAAACTCGGACAAAACAGAGATGCTTGTTCTAGGTCCCAAGAAACAAAGAGATCTTCTGTTGAATCTGACAATTAATCTTGATGGTTGTACAGTCGTCTCAAATAAAACTGTGAAGGACCTCGGCGTTACTCTGGACCCTGATCTCTCTTTTGACGAACATATAAAGACTGTTTCAAGGACAGCTTTTTTCCATCTACGTAACATTGCAAAAATCTGAAATGTTCTGTCCAAAAATGATGCAGAAAAATGTATCCATGCTTTGGTTACTTCTAAGTTAGACTACTGCAATGGTCTACTTTCCGGCTACCCGGATAAAGCACTAAATAAACTTCAGTTAGTGCTAAATACGGCTGCTAGAATCCTGACTAGAACCAAAAAATTTGATCATATTACTCCAGTGCTAGCCTCCCTACACTGGCTTCCTGTTAAGGTAAGGGCTGATTTCAAGGTTTTACTGTTAACCTACAAAGCGTTACATGGGCTTGCTCCTACCTATCTTTCCGAGTTGGTCCTGCCGTACATACCTACACGTACGCTACGGTCACAAGACGCAGGCCTCCTAATTGTCCCTAGAATTTCTAAGCAAACAGCTGGGGGCAGGGCTTTCTCCTATAGATCTCATTTTTTATGGAATGGTCTGCCTACCCATGTGAGAGACGCAGACTCGGTCTCAACCTTTAAGTCTTTACTGAAGACTTATCTCTTCAGTGGGTCATATGACTGAGTGTAGGCTGGCCCAAGAGTGTGAAGGTGAACGGAAAGGCTCTGGAGCAACGAACCGCCCTTGCTGTCTCTGCCTGGCCGGTTCCCCTCTCTCCACTGGGATTCTCTGCATCTAACCCTATTACAGGGGCTGAGTCACTGGCTTACTGGTGCTCTTTCATGCCATCCCTAGGAGGGGTGTGTCACTTGAGTGGGTTGAGTCACTGACGTGATCTTCCTGTCTGCTGTTTTCAACTCTCTAGAGACCGCAGGAGCGGTAGAGATACTCTTAATGATCGGCTATGAAAAGCCAACTGACATTTACTCCTGAGGTGCTGACTTGCTGCACCCTCGACAACTACTGTGATTATTATTATTTGACCATGCTGGTCATTTATGAACATTTGAACATCTTGGCCATGTTCTGTTATAATCTCCACCCGGCACAGCCAGAAGAGGACTGGCCACCCCTCATAGCCTGGTTCCTCTCTAGGTTTCTTCCTAGGTTTTGGCCTTTCTAGGGAGTTTTTCCTAGCCACCGTGCTTCTACACCTGCATTGCTTTCTGTTTGGGGTTTTAGGCTGGGTTTCTGTACAGCACTTTGAGATATCAGCTGATGTAAGAAGGGCTATATAAATACATTTGATTTGATTTGATGGATGGATCGGGTGGGAGAGATGAAGCGGAGTCATATTATGAACGGAGTCATTACTATGATATGAGAACAGCCAGGTTATTCAACAAAGCCTCAGCTCCCTGGATGGGATACATTTCATTAAAAGAGTGAAGTAAGGACAACACCTGTGATGGCTGTTGTTGTTGCTGAAGATTATGATGATGGGAGAATTATGAAGCACAGAATGAGGGCTATTTGTAATACAGATGACGGAAAAACAGACCTATAGTATGCACCTTGTGTTGTATATGACGTCCGTTCTGCACATGACTCCAATGCAACACAATGCACACATCAGTATACATCCATATGTAGTTCTGTCCTTGAGATGTTCGTGTCTATTCATGTTCTGTATTATGTCATGTTTCATGTTTTGTGTGGACCACAGGAAGAATAGCTGCTACTTTTGCAACAGCTAATGGGGATCCGAATAAAATACCAAATACCATATACAACATCCATGTACTGTGGTATTATCCATGATACAGATACATCTAGTTCATACAAATCAACAGCTTTGCTAACTCTAATGCCATGCTACAATATTCCCCACTGGATATATTAAAAGCTGATAAACCTGTTATCATTACTATAATACAATTAATTCGGTGGTGTAAAAAAAAAACAGCCTTGTTAAGCAGAGCTCCTTAGGGGGTTGAAATGAATTGATACTTGTGAAAACAAACCGGAACCTCCTCTCCCAGAAGAGGATCTGAAAAGAGAGGCCAGAGTAGTTGGAGAACAAGCACGTCAATTAGAGAAGACAAGCAGGCGTGAAGCTCTGCAAATCAGAGTCTGTCTTCACAGAGACCCAGGAGACTACATTGCCTTTAACAATGCACAAAGGAGCTAATAAAGCAATAACATGTGAGCCTTGTGAATTGTGTCTGTAATCTGTTGACAAGAGGTCAGAGTAACTGTAGCCATCTTTATGACAGAATATACACTGCTCAAAAAAATAAAGGGAACACTTAAACAACACAATGTAACTCCAAGTCAATCACACTTCTGTGAAATCAAACTGTCCACTTAGGAAGCAACACTGATTGACAATAAATTTCACATGCTGTTGTGCAAATGGAATAGACAAAAGGTGGAAATTATAGGCAATTAGCAAGACACCCCCAAAAAAGGAGTGATTCTGCAGGTGGTGACCACAGACCACTTCTCAGTTCCTATGCTTCCGGGCTGATGTTTTGGTCACTTTTGAATGCTGGCGGTGCTCTCACTCTAGTGGTAGCATGAGACGGAGTCTACAACCCACACAAGTGGCTCAGGTAGTGCAGTTCAACCAGGATGGCACATCAATGCGAGCTGTGGCAAAAAGGTTTGCTGTGTCTGTCAGCGTAGTGTCCAGAGCATGGAGGCGCTACCAGGAGACAGGCCAGTACATCAGGAGACGTGGAGGAGGCCGTAGGAGGGCAACAACCCAGCAGCAGGACCGCTACCTCCGCCTTTGTGCAAGGAGGTGCACTGCCAGAGCCCTGCAAAATGACCTCCAGCAGGCCACAAATGTGCATGTGTCAGCATATGGTCTCACAAGGGGTCTGAGGATCTCATCTCGGTACCTATTGGCAGTCAGGCTACCTCTGGCGAGCACATGGAGGGCTGTGCGGCCCCACAAAGAAATGCCACCCCACACCATGACTGACCTATCGCCAAACCGGTCATGCTGGAGGATGTTGCAGGCAGCAGAACGTTCTCCACGGCGTCTCCAGACTCTGTCACGTCTGTCACATGTGCTCATGTGCTCAGTGTGAACCTGCTTTCATCTGTGAAGAGCACAGTGGCGAATTTGCCAATCTTGGTGTTCTCTGGCAAATGCCAAACGTCCTGCACGGTGTTGGGCTGTAAGCACAACCCCCACCTGTGGACGTCGGGCCCTCATACCACCCTCATGGAGTCTGTTTCTGACCGTTTGAGCAGACACATGCACATTTGTATTCACTCCGACATAGAATATACCTCAAAATAACTGAAGCAATAAAATAACAGTGCTATGAAAATATCTTTATTCTTTATTCATGGATAAATGTAAATATAACAGAATAGTTATCCCAGAGGGCGATGTGTGGCTCTGTGACATGTGATTTAGCTGTGTAGGCTGTAGTGTCTTGGAGAGACCATGCGGGTGCTTGATTAAATGGGGGAAAGCAAAGCTAATGGAGATGTTGTCTAAATCATATTGGCAGGGCTGGGCGTGGACCTGGCTATAGAAATACACTGAAAATACTCTAGATCAGTATACCTAACTCATAGACTAGTGCAAGATCCCACATATAGGCCTATGTTACTGAATCATATGTACCTAAGTGTGTCATTATTAAAGTCATTATTGATCTGAAACCTTTTAACATGTTATTGGTGACATCAGGTAAAATATGAAAAGGTATGTCTTTATAAGTTCAATGGAGAATACAACTAGAACGTTTGGTATAGACTACATTCTTTGTATCGTTGGTACTCATTTGTTGTGTTTAGGGAGTAAGAATGAGTAAACAATATCAACATGGTCCTGGATTTGGTTGTGGTATGTAAAATAGCCTTTTGCTTTTGTCCTGGAAAGATCAGTGTATAAACACTATACACCAATTCTTACATTTTGATAAATGCATGATGTTTGTTCTGTAACCATTAGGTCAAATTCAATTAAAGAATATTTGGGATGTAATGTGGAACACTGCATTGTGATCAAGGCTATGTTGATGATCTGAGCATATACAGCATGATATGTTGGAAATAAAGGAGATGTTAAGTATCATGTACCATAATAAACTACTCATGTTGGTGACATTAAGAATCACGTACCATAATAAACTGCTCATGTTGGTAATATTAAGTGTCATGTACCATAATAAACTGCTCATGTTGGTAACGTTAAGTGTCATGTACCATAATAAACTGCTCATGTTGGTAACGTTAAGTGTCATGTACCATAATAAACTACTCATGTTGGTAACGTTAAGTATCACATACCATAATAAACTGCTCATGTTGGTAATATTAAGTGTCATGTACCATAATAAACTGCTCATGTTGGAAATGCTGTGTGTCATGTACCATAATAAACTGCTCATGTTGGAAATGTTAAGTGTCATGTACTATAATAAACTGCTCATGTTGGTAACGTTAAGTGTCATGTACCCTAATAAACTGCTCATGTTGGTAACGTTAAGTGGCATGTACCATAATAAACTGCTCATGCTGGTAACGTTAAGTGTCATGTACCCTAATAAACTGCTCATAATGGTAATGTTAAGTGTCATGTACCATAATAAACTGTTCATGTTGGAAATGTTAAGTGGCATGGACAATAATAAACTGCTCATGTTGGAAATGTTAAGTGTCATGTACTATAATAAACTGCTCATGTTGGTAACGTTAAGTGGCATGTACCATAATAAACTACTCATGTCGGTAACGTTATGTGTCATGTACCATAATAAACTACTCATGTTGGTAACGTTAAGTGTCATGTACCATAATAAACTGCTCATGTTGGTAACATTAAGTGTCATGTACCATAATAAACTGCTCATGTTGGTAATGTTAAGTGTCATGTACCATAATAAACTGCTCATGTGGAAATGTTAAGTGTCATGTACCATAATAAACTGCTCATGTTGGAAATGTTAAGTGTCATGTACCATAATAAACTGCTCATGTTGGTAACATTAAGTGTCATGTACCATAATAAACTGCTCATGTTGGTAATATTAAGTGTCATGTACCATAATAAACTGCTCATGTTGGAAATGCTGTGTGTCATGTACCATAAAAAAATGCTCATGTTGGTCATGTTAAGTGCTATGTACCCTAATAAACTGCTCATGTTGGTAACGTTAAATGTCATGTACCATAATAACCTGCCCATGTTGGTAACGTGAAGTGTCATATACCATAATAAACTGCTCATGTTGGAAATGTAGAGTGTCATGTACCATAATAAACTGCTCATGTTGGAAATGTTAAGTGTCATGTACCATAATATACTGCTCATGTTGGAAATGTTAAGTGTCATGTACCATAATAAACTGCTCATGTTGGAAATGTTAAGTGTCATGTACCATAATAAACTGCTAATGTTGGAAATGTTAAGTGTCATGACCATAATAAACTGCTCATGTTGGAAATATTAAGTGTCATGTACCATAATAAACTGCTCATGTTGGAAATGTTACGTGTCATATACCATAATAAACTGCGCATGTTGGAAATGCTTAGTGTCATGTACCAAAATAAACTGCTCAGGTTGGTAATGTTAAGTGTCATGTACCATAATAAACTGCTCATGTTGGTAACGTTAAGTGTCATGTACCATAATAAACTGCTCATGTTGGAAATGTTAAGTGTCATGTACCATAATAGGCTGCGCATGTTGGTAACGTTAAGTGCCATGTACCATAATAAACTGCTCATGTTGGAAATGTTAAGTGTCATGTACCATAATAAGCTGCTCATGTTGGAAATGTTAAGTGTCATGTACCATAATAAACTGCTCATGTTGGAAATGTTAAGTGTCATGTACCATAATAAACTGCTCATGTTGGTAATGTTAAGTGTCATGTACCATAATAAACTGCTCATGTTGGTAAAGTTACTTGTCATGTACCATAATAAACTGCTCATGTTGGTGACGTTAAGTGTCATGTACCATAATAAACTGCTCATGTTGGTGACGTTAAGAATCACGTACCATAATAAACTGCTCATGTTGGTCATGTTAAGTGCTATGTACCCTAATAAACTGCTCATGTTGGTAACGTTAAATGTCATGTACCATAATAACCTGCCCATGTTGGTAACGTGAAGTGTCATGTACCATAATAAACTGCTCATGTTGGAAATGTTAAGTGTCATGTACCATAATAAACTGCTCATGTTGGAAATGTTAAGTGTCATGTACCATAATAAACTGCTCATGTTGGAAATGGTAAGTGTCATGTACCATAATAAACTGCTAATGTTGGAAATGTTAAGTGTCATGACCATAATAAACTGCTCATGTTGGAAATATTAAGTGTCATGTACCATAATAAACTGCTCATGTTGGAAATGTTACGTGTCATATACCATAATAAACTGCGCATGTTGGAAATACTTAGTGTCATGTACCAAAATAAATTGCTCAGGTTGGTAATGTTAAGTGTCATGTACCATAATAAACTGCTCATGTTGGTAACGTTAAGTGTCAAGTACCATAATAAACTGCTCATGTTGGAAATGTTAAGTGTCATGTACCATAATAAACTGCTCATGTTGGTAACATTAAGTGTCATGTACCATAATAAACTGCTCATGTTCGTAATGTTAAGTGTCATGTACCATAATAAACTACTCATGTTGGAAATGTTAAGTGTCATGTACCATAATAAACTGCGCATGTTGGAAATGTTAAGTGTCCTGTACCATAATAAACTGCTCATGTTGGTAACGTTAAGTGTCATGTACCATAATAAACTGCTCATGTTGGAAATGTTTAGTGTCATGTACCTTAAAAAACTGCTCATGTTGGTAACGTTAAGTGCCATGTACCATAATAAAATGCTCATGTTGGAAATGTGAAGTGTCATGTACCATAATAAACTGCCCATGTTGGAAATGTTAAGTGTCATGTACCATAATAAACTGCCCATGTTGGAAATGTTAAGTGTCATGTACCATAATAAACTGCTCATGTTGGAAATGTTAAGTTTCATGTACCATAATAAACTGCTCATGTTGGAAATGTTAAGTGTCATGTACCATAATAAACTGCTCATGTTGGTAACGTTACGTGTCATGTACCATAATAAACTGCTCATGTTGGTGACGTTAAGTGTCATGTACCATAATAAACTGCTCATGTTGGTGACGTTAAGAATCGCGTACCATAATAAACTGCTCATGTTGGTCATGTTAAGTGCTATGTACCCTAATAAACTGCTCATGTTGGTAACGTTAAATGTCATGTACCATAATAACCTGCCCATGTTGGTAACGTGAAGTGTCGTGTACCATAATAAACTACTCATGTTGGAAATGTTAAGTGTCATGTACCATAATAAACTGCCCATGTTGGAAATGTTAAGTGTCATGTACCATAATAAACTGCTCATGTTGGTAATGTTAAGTGTCATGTACCATAATAAACTGCTCATGTTGGTAACGTTACGTGTCATGTACCATAATAAACTGCTCATGTTGGTGACGTTAAGTGTCATGTACCATAATAAACTGCTCATGTTGGTGACGTTAAGAATCACGTACCATAATAAACTGCTCATGTTGGTCATGTTAAGTGCTATGTACCCTAATAAACTGCTCATGTTGGTAACGTTAAATGTCATGTACCATAATAACCTGCCCATGTTGGTAACGTGAAGTGTCATGTACAATAATAAACTGCTCATGTTGGAAATGTTAAGTGTCATGTACCATAATAAACTGCTCATGTTGGAAATGTTAAGTGTCATGTACCATAATACACTGCTCATGTTGGAAATGTTACGTGTCATATACCATAATAAACTGCGCATGTTGGAAATGCTTAGTGTCATGTACCAAAATAAACTGCTCAGGTTGGTAATATTAAGTGTCATGTACCATAATAAACTGCTCATGTTGGTAACGTTAAGTATCATGTACCATAATAAACTGCTCATGTTGGAAATGTTAAGTGTCATGTACCATAATAGGCTGCGCATGTTGGTAACGTTAAGTGCCATGTACCATAATAAACTGCTCATGTTGGAAATGTTAAGTGTCATGTACCATAATAAGCTGCTCATGTTGGAAATGTTAAGTGTCATGTACCATAATAAACTGCTCATGTTGGTAACGTTAAGTGTCATGTACCATAATAAACTACTCATGTTGGTAACGTTAAGTGCCATGTACCATATTAAACTGCTCATAATGGTAATGTTAAGTGTCATGTACCATAATAAACTGCTCATGTTGGTAACGTTAAGTGTCATGTACCATAATAAACTACTCATGTTGGTAACGTTAAGTGCCATGTACCATATTAAACTGCTTATGTTGGTAACGTTAAGTGTCATGTACCATAATAAACTGCTCATGTTGGAAATGTTAAGTGTCATGTACCATAATAAACTGCTCATGTTGGAAATGTTAAGTGTCATGTACCATAATAAACTGCCCATGTTGGTAACGTTAAGTGTCATGTACCATAATAAACTGCTCACGTTGGTAACATTAAGTGTCATGTATCATAATAAACTGCTCATGTTGGAAATGTTAAGTGTCATGTACCATAATAAACTGCTCATGTTGGTGACGTTAAGTGTCATGTACCATAATAAACTGCTCATGTTGGTGACGTTAAGAATCACGTACCATAATAAACTGCTCATGTTTGTCATGTTAAGTGTTATGTACCCTAATAAACTGCTCATGTTGGTAACGTTAAATGTCATGTACCATAATATCTGCCCATGTTGGTAACGTGAAGTGTCATGTACCATAATAAACTGCTCATGTTGGAAATGTTAAGTGTCGTGTACCATAAAAAGCTGCTCATGTTGGAAATGTTAAGTGTCATGTACCATAATAAACTGCTCATGTTGGTAAACGTTAAGTGTCATGTACCATAATAAACTGCTCATGTTGGTGACATTAAGTATCACGTTCCATAATAAACTGCTCATGTTGGTCATGTTAATTGTCATGTACCATAATAAACTGCTCATGTTGGAAATGTTAAGTGTCATGCACCATAATAAACTGCTCATGTTGGTAACGTTAAGTGTCATGTACCATAATAACCTGCTCATGTTGGTAACGTGAAGTCTCATGTACCATAATAAACTGCTTATGTTGGTAACGTTATGTGTCATGTACCATAATAAACTGCTCATGCTGGAAATGTTAAGTGGCATGTACCATAAGAAACTGCTTATGTTGGTAACGTTAAGTGTCATGTACCATAATAAACTGCTCATGTTGGTAATGTTAAGTGTCATGTACCATAATAAACTGCTCATGTTGGTAACGCTAAGTGCCATGTACCATAATAAACTGCTCATGTTGGAAATGTTAAGTGTCATGTACCATAATAAACTGCTCATGTTGGAAATGTTAAGTGTCATGTACCATAATAAACTGCCCATGTTGGAAATGTTAAACGGCATGTACCATAATAAACTGTGCATGTTTGTAATGTTAAGTGTCATGTACCATAATAAACTGCTCATGTTGGAAATGTTAAATGTCATGTACCATAATAAACTGCTCATGTTGGTGACGTTAAGTGTCATGTACCAAAATAAACTGCTCATGTTGGAAATGTTAAGTGTCAGTTACAATAATAAACTGCTCATGTTGGTAATGTTAAGTTTCATGTACCATAATAAACTGCTCATGTTAGAAATGTTAAATGTCATGTACCATAATAAACTGCTCATGTTGGAAATGTTAAATGTCATGTACCATAATAAACTGCTCATGTTGGAAATGTTAAATGTCGTGTACCATCAGCTCTGTCTGCTCTTTACAATTAAAATCCCCTCGAGTTGATTGACGCATCCATGCATCACAAGGTGACATCATTTGAATATTGAATATTCTAAGGGAAAGTGTGTTTATGCTAGAGATGTCTTGTAGTGGTTGTAGCTCAATCCCCTCTTTCCGCTGATATAATGGTTATTCCATATCATGGGGCTTATGAAAGCAATCTTTTTCTACACATGAGAGGATCCGGACAAGAAAACATTCACGAAATTGTATGTAATACCTCAACATCTGAGCTACAAACTAATAAGTCACCACCATCGAAAGACACATATTACAGGGTTCGTAGGCAGCATCGACTGTTTGCCTCTACGACATCCACAAGCTGAACTCTCTGTCGCAAACGTCCTCATTTCGAAGAGGTCTTCTCACAAAACTGACTGTCCAGACGGAACAGTCAGAGCTACAAACTAAACACGAAGGTGTCGGTTGTTCTGCTCTAAGACACACACAAGCTTCAGGGGAGTAGTCTGAAGGTAACCCAATACCGGGTTGAAAAAACAGCAAAATGTGCCACTAATAACATGACCAGATTGCCAGATATAGGACAGTCACTTCAAAACCTTATTCCTTATTATTAATTTTTTTAACTGTCTGTTTTGCCATATACAAATGTGGTCTTTAATGTGTTTCTATGGGCTATAGCATTAAAGACTAAATTCAATGTTCAATCAAATCTTATTTTTTATGTATATATATTTTTTATAACTACAGGCTCCTAAAATTACAAATCAAATGGCTAAATGATCCATTTTATGACCGTCTTAAAACAATTCAATATGTTAGCTTAGTAGATATTGTGATTTAAGGGCTTAGATAGATCATTGCAGAATAAAACAAGTACACCGACCCATATGTATCTAAAATACATTTAATCTTGCTTAGATTCACAATTGTTACAATATTTAGATTCTTCAATCGGTTTCCTTTCACTCTTTAAACATACTGTACAATTAATGAAATGTGAAGAAGTGGTCTACATCAAGGCACAAGACACAGCCATGGTCAGGGAAGCTTGTGGGGGCGGAGCTTGATGTAGTCTCCGCCCCCCTGCAGTGTGCTGCTGACACAGGAGAGAGGAGGGGTGGGGACTCAGGGTCAAACTGTACATGTGCTCTAAGCCAAAACGGGACAGAACCAACTGGCTTGTACAGGGTAATGATCTGGTGAAAATAGACATAACAGAAGTTTGTTCTTTATTTTTTGTTGCAATGTTTTCTAGGTTGTTGTATCTCCTCATGGTTATAGAGCAAAAATGAATATCGGTAACACACAGTATGCAAGAGGTATGCAGGAAATCAGTCCTGTAGTTTGAAGGCTGATTTTTTTAAACAGTGAAGAGTTTCTAGATGTCTGTAGTTGGTTCAAGACGGGATGTATTGTTGTCTCACTAAAGGGCTCATACTCTGCAGGGAGAGAAAATGGAAGGAAATGACTAGTTATCCTCCTTTCTACTGAACTCTAACTCCCAACTTCTATTCATCCATAAGACATAGACCAAATTTGAAGGCCGGCAAAGTTACAAAGAGACTGTCTGAAGAGTACTGAAGTAGAATAGATGTGGAAAGACAGAGGCGTGGGAAAGAGCATTAGAGATACAGTAGAAACAGACAGAGGTTGACAGTCAGAGGCACAGCAGTGGGAAGAGAGAGGAGTGTAGAATGTTGTTATACCATATCCCTGAGGCCTTTTAACACATTCACATAGGTGCTGTCATGGGGCTGTCTCTCCTTCTTCGTCCAAACGCCTTGGAGCCCACATTGGTGGGGACGAAGTTACTGTTGCCCATTCCTCCTGATCTGTTCAGGAAGTCAGCCAGGCGGTGGGTGACACATGTGGCAGTATTGCACGCACGCTTCTGTGCTGTAACGCTGCTTTTAGGAAAAGAAAGGACAGGTCATACATACCTCTCCTAAATTCAGGATTTATTACAAGATACAAAATGTACAAATTACAATAAAAAGAACAAAGGTAATAAATTACTGTTTTCTGGAGAAAATGTATAATATATATCATCACATTGAAAATAAAGACATTCAGAGATCTAAACAATGAGATTCAGCTCAAATTAGTTATTCAACTTACCTCAAATGTACTGTGAATTTACGTTTACATAGCAAATACACTGGGGCTTCACCAATATTGTTCAAACTGTTGTGAACTATTAAAAATGCTAAAAGGCTTTGTTTCACTTGAATAATTAAGATGGAAAATATGTTCTGGTATAAAAAAACATGTTTATTAAACAAGAACCCTAGTCACGGTTGAAAGAAGCATTGATTAAGATTTTTGGTTTTGATTTAGACTTTGTATATATTGTGAATGATCTGTATAGTAAAGGGATATCATACACCTTAAGATAGGGAAGTGCAACTAAATCCTTATTCACTTTCTAAATCTAAAGGATTGGACTCTGCTTTGTACTTATATATTTTATTCTCTGTCAAAAAAGGGTATTTTAACAAAAGAAAAAGAGAGCAGTGACATTGCGGGACATCAAGGTTTCTCTGCAGTCGGTCAAGCAAGCAAGATCCACATGCATCAGCAATCATCAGGCTAGGCTGGAACAGAGGGGTCAGGTTAACTAGGGCTGATGGAGGGGAGGACCGCTCAGATTCCATCATATGAGTCTCCATAGCTTGCATAGCGGTTGCTCTCAGGCAAGCTGCGTTTCTTGCCAGGCGTGCCACTTCCCGTGTTGGTGCGGGGGTACGTCTGCAATTTATGCAGCTCTTGGGACAGTTTGCCCAGCACACAGGTGCTGAGGTTGGAGCAACGCTTGGACATGGGTCTATCCAGGCTGTTAGAGAGAGAGACAAACATGCAGAAACAGGCTCATAGTAACCATGGCATGCAGATGCATCCTGCTGTTATCTACATGCTACAGTAATAACACTGTATTCCAACATCATGCATTTCAAAGTCAGTTTTTACTTGCATTTATATAAAAATAGCTTAAAGTCATGCTATCAAGTCCAACACAGGCAATTTAAAATAGTGTATAGCTATAATGACCTCAGTTACTTAGGCTCATGCGGCAATCCTGTTTATAGCATCGTAGTTAAATTATAACAAACTGCTGTCATGCATCCCATTCCTCTTGCACTAATTCCCATGCTTTCTTCCATTCTTTAGGGTTATTTATCATTTAGCATTCCGCAACAGGCTTTCTTATAAACGATGCTTAAATAATGAATACATTAAAATTAAATGTTCCAAAAACCCATGCATAGATAATCCCAGAGAATATATGTTTTAACTATAGATTTCCCTGTTGATGGTTGGGCGATGTCCATACCTCTGTGTCTTTAATAAATACCCAGAGCTCTGACTGCTATAGGAGGCAGCAAAGGACTGGCCACATATTAGACATTTGGGGTTATATGTTTTCTTGAATAATAGGAACATGAGTCATCCATATAGTATACACCAAGTAAACCTGGAGAAAATGAAAATGAAGGTTGTTAAAAACAAGTTGTGGAGATGAGGAGAGCTGTACCTACCTATTTCCTTCATTGGCTTGCTGCTCCAGTTCCTCTGAAGTCATTTGAACAAACTCCTTGACGATGGCGTTGAGTAGCCTTCGGGCTTCATAGTCAGTTAGCGTGACTTGGTCTGTCATGGACTCTAAACCAGTTCTGAAAACACATAGGCGATTAGGTTGATCAGACTGGAACTGCATCAGCACGGTGAAAAATAGTATGACGTAGGTTATGTGAGTTTGCTCCAGCTAAAAGCCATTGCCTCATGCTTTAAGGGATACGAGCCAAACACAAAACAATCTGCTAAAAGTGTTCCTTTTAAAAAGCTGACATGTAGCCAACTTAGAGCTTTATGACAAAATCAATATTGTAGTAGGAACGGTGACCAGGGTCTCTCTATCCGGAATATTGAGCACCCATGCATTCTACAACCATTTGGAAATATTCTACATGCAATAGCAATCATCTTAGCCTATTGCTGTGGCATTAAGTTGGATTGTTTCCAAATGGATAGAAGTGGTTAGGAAGTTATACATAGAATGGCTTTATGAGTCACCGGATTGATTAGATTACGATATCGTAATCCAATTGGATCATTTTACTTAAAAGAGGGCATTTAATGTAACGTATGGTATGAATTTCTGTAATCACATCATGTTATCTGAAAACAAAATAATTTAAATTAGCATGCATAAGATTTATGTGGCTGCCAAGATATATGAAATAACAGAAAGATGGAAGTATCCCAATGGATCTATGGCGTTTCCTTTCGGGATTGCTATAAATGAACATCCCTGTAGTCTATACATACATTTCAGTGACTGACTGGACCTTACAGTGTGTATAATGTGCTTTGATCCTCACCTGGCTGGAGCTGCATGTGAGCTGTACATCTGACAAATGACCAGGAAATAGGCAATGAGGAGGGCAGAGAGCTTCATCATAACCATGGTCCCTGCTGTAAAACACATTATATCCACAACCACAGAAACTTGTCTTTAAAAACATTCACATTCCTCTCAAAGCAGAATAGGACAAGCATTTCATCCGGATCAAAACAAACATCTTCGTATGTCCCTACACATGACTTATCCCATGTAAATTCCATCCATCTCAGTTCAGTTGCTCACTGTTCTACTGGGAGTGAAGAAGCTCCCCATCTCACTCTCCCTGTCCCAAAGCATTCTCTTCCCTTCTGCGATGAGACAGTCCTACCAAAGTCCCTAGTTCCCTGCTATCACAGTGAGCCATCTAGTCTCAGTGCTCCCCTCTAACTGAAAAGAAGAGCTGGGCTTGGAGACGCAGTACCAGACATTGAGGAGGAAGGCATTAGTGATACTATCTAGATTATGAGTTTGAGCCCCAGCCAACCAGCCAGCCAGTGGCTCCCACAGGAGCCCATGCATTAGTGGAATGAGCTGTAGTCTAAACCCAGCCACCCTCTCACAATCACTTCATCTACCCTTGAAAAGCCATCTGAACTGCATTTCTCAACAGCATCTCACACAGGGTCAACGGCCTAGGCAAAATTTACGCTATCTCATTCTGTCCCCTCTATTATCACTGGAACATTCTGAAAAATTAGCACAATATCTAATAGCCACAGAAATGACATCCCATCCATGCTAGCCCAATGCATCATGTACACAGAAAATTGGTTTAAATTCTCTACTTACTGTGATTGGTTGTTTTCGTGGACGAACAATGGAATGAGTTGAGGTACTTCAAGTTTTAGACCAACTTGTGAATCTGTTGCACCCTGCTACAATGTCCTGTCTTATATATCTACCACTTGGGTTTCTGTACTGACTAAGTAGTTGTTAAATTATCTAATTTTAGCCAATCAGATTGTTCAGCCCCATCCACTAGCCAATCAGGTACTGTCCAGCGGTTACGACAAACCAGTAAAGACAATAGAACACAAATTACGTCATTGTTCTGTCACAAAATGCTCCATTCACAAAAATCTGCTTGTCATTTGCACCATTTGATATCACAACTTGCATTGAGGACAGGGCCAAATCAGACTGGCAGATACAGAAATCATCCTAAAATAGTTCAAAATATTTTAAAGGTCTAACAATGTTCCATTGCTTCATGTTGTTGAGGAATCGAGAGAATAATTCATCCTCATTGGACTTGCTGGCAGAGCCACCTACTGTACAAATAGACACACTGCAGCTCTCCAACTCTTGAGACATTTTTATGTGTACTACACCGTGCTTTGTTTTCCCAACTCCGGTCCTCCAGTTACCCAACAGCACACATTTTTGTTGTAGCCCCGGACAAAAACACCTGATTCAACTTGTCAAGGGCTTGATGATTAGTTGACAAGTAGAATCAGGTGTACTTGTCCTGGGCCACAACAAAAATATGTACTGTTGGGGGTACTCAAGGACAGGAGATGGGAAACGCTGTACTACAGAATTATCAGGCCACAATCATGTGTTGTTATATTAATGTAAAATATACATGTTTGGGTTATATGATAGCAACTGTTATAATATTTTAATTGATGATATTGAAACATAATTGTTGAGTTGGTCAAGCTGCTTAATTTTGATTGCCATAATGACCAGATTATCAGAATATACAGCATGCTTAGGACTTTTCTACATCCAAAAATGGATGACATGTGTAACATTTTAGACATAATAAATTCAAAGGTGTTGGCAGTTTAAGCTAGCTCTGTGAAATGCTTGGACATTAGTCTTGTGGTATTTTTGGAACAATGACATAGTTAATACTTCATATTCCATAATCAATTCCCATCCCCTTCCCCATACAGCACACTACTGACTCCTCAGTGAACTGCTCTTTTCAGGGAATCGATGGTGTGGCTGACAATAGTCGGCCCAATTTCTCAGACCCAATTACAGAGCTGTTGGAGAGCTGGGCATCATCTTGTTCCCCTTACTTTACATTATTGGGTAAGCTATCGTAAAGCATCCTGCCCAAGAGTCTTCTTTTGCGTCACGGAGGAACCCCATTAGTGTGGATGAGGCTTTTAGTGCTATTGAACAGAGTGCGGGGCCTATGACGGAACCACTAAATCAGGGAAATTGGACAGAGCTGGGGTCCACCCCCCTCGGTGCCCCCGGAGACAGCGGAAACTGCGGTTGTGTAGGCGTACAGGCTTGCCTGACTATAATGAATTGCCACTTCCGAATAAAGACCTGACTATATGTGAACAGATGCAGCATGACCACATATCTATGGATCATCTCAGTCCCTACCTCAACTTTCTGTTCCCCGTTTCTAACTTTCAATTCAATACAGTAACCTTTCCAATCTATTTTGGTCAGAGTATCTCACGGTGCATCAACCTGGTGTAAGTTATATCAGGAGACAGATAATCATTGTCCTATCTGAACAGAGAGGGAGGGAACACTGACATGTGACATGATGCACTGTTCTGTATATAAGGTTAGTTGTATCTATTGAAAGGGTGTTGAGATGACAGAAACACACATTCATCACGTCTGCCAAATAAATACCACACAATAGTATTGGAATACAATATCAATGCCAAAATAGGAAAGATCATTTCAATGTCAAAGAATGAGACTGTATCATACGTGTCTGAATGTAAACATTAACGACACTCAATACATACTGTAGGGCAGGCTAAGCATCGCCCACAAAAAAGATGGGAAAAGATGGGAATTGACAGACTGTTTGATTACAAGCTTCCGCCACTTGATGCTCTCCATTGAAGGTTTGACCACCTGGAGACTGTGGTGACACAGGGATTACAGACTTAAACATGTACACTTGACCTGGCTATCCTGTCAGGGCTTCGCTAGGGAATTGGATGGATGTTATTTAGAATCCACTTTGAAATGCAACTTACCTCATCTCTGGTGGAAACAGGAATGTTTGCACTGTACATCCTTGCTGGGACATTAAGGAAATTAGATGTAATCACAGAGCCTAGGTTACCCATCAATCAGAGCTCCTCTGTTCTTTGTGATCAGGATGCATATATTATACTTGTGAGAACCAAACAGCAGATTATGATATTTGTATTTATGAAATTACATTATTTTTTTGTGTCATTGTGAGTCATGGGTGCATAGCTCTATGGGAGTAGCTGACTAGAGCTGGTTTGTGCACAATAGGAGAGAATAGAAGTCAATAGAAGACAATGGAAGTTAATAGAAGACAATAGAAGTCAATAGAAGGCAGTGGAAGTCAATAGAAGTCAATAGAAGACAATAGAAGTCAATAGAAGACAATAGAAGACAATAGGAAACAATAGAATATAACAGAAGACATTATACAACGGGTGGGCCTAATCCTGAATCCTGATTGGTTAAAACCGGTGTCTATTCCACAAGTTACCACCCTCTAAATCTAGAAACAGATAGCAAGATTTATACAAATCTCCGCTGTTGAAAACTAAATGTTAGTATAAAAGACATGTCTAGATGCTTTTTATAGTGGAGATCAAGTTTATAATTTGCCTGGCTTGGCTGATGAGATAGTGGATTGCGCAGTCAGATGGAACAGAGTAAATAGGCATTTTAACGTCATAGATTTATTGGTAACTTTTGGAATAGACACTGGCTGGAATGCGCTTTTAACCAATCAGCACTCAGGATTAAACCCACCCGTTGTATAAGTGCGATTATAAACTGGGTGGGGTCGAGACTGAATGCTGACTGGCTGAAAGCTGTGGTATATCAAACCGTATATCATGGGTATGACAAAACATGTATTTTTCCTGCACTAATTACATTGGTAACCAGTTAATAATAGCAATAAGGCACAACAAAGATGGCTGACAAAACATTATGGTGGAC
The DNA here is from genome assembly GCF_029448725.1 of Salvelinus fontinalis. Taxonomy (NCBI): domain Eukaryota; kingdom Metazoa; phylum Chordata; class Actinopteri; order Salmoniformes; family Salmonidae; genus Salvelinus; species Salvelinus fontinalis. The sequence continues at coordinate 75,467,156 of NC_074668.1, forward strand.
CCAAATGTAAGTAATTATAACGTCATAACAAGTCAAGCAAAAAATGTACAATTGAGAGGAATGTGTTAGGTAATGTAGAGACAAACGTTTGTGCATATTTTTTTGTCAAAGTTAATTTACAAAAATCTCTATTTAAAAAAAAAAAATCTCTAAGTTATCTGACTTGTGTTAGGATAATTAATTTGTAATTCGTGTTGTTTAATGTTTTAAGGACTCCTGAGAAAACCAGCAAACCAGGCTGTTGTCTTGTGAAACAGTGGATGTAAAGAATCTAGCTAGCTAAAGCATTTACTGCAAAGTGAATGTACAATTGTGTTAGCTTGCCTTGCACTGCAGCTGAAGTAACATATCTAGCTAACTATTTACTTGCTTATTGTGTAGTGGAGGATAAAAAATAACTGTATGCCTATGGATGTGTAGCTAGCTACAGTATGTAGCCAATCTGTGTATGGACCCTAAAACGTTTTGTATGAATATTAGTTCAGGACCTATCTATGAACCTCAGCTATCATAGTTGTTGTATCAACTTCAAGTCTGAGTGGCATTGATGAAGCCTATGGATAGAGTAGAATATACAATTGAAGTCGAAAGTTTACATACACTTAGGTTGGAGTCATTAAAACTCGTTTTTCAACCACTCCACACATTTCTTGTTAACAAACTATAGTTTTGGCAAGTGCATGACACAAGTAATCTTTCCTACAATTGTTAACAGACAGATTATTTCACTTATAATTCACTGTATCACAATTCCAGTAGGTCAGAAGTTTAAATACACTAAGTTGACTGTGCCTTTAAACAGCTTGGAAGATTCCAGAAAATGTCATGGATTTAGAAGCTTCTGATAGGCTAATTGACATAATTTGAGTAAATTGGAGGTGTACCTCTGGATGTATTTCAAGGCCTACCTTCAAACTCAGTGCCTCATTGCTTGACATCATGGGAAAATCAAAAGAAATCAGCGAAGACCTCAGAAAAAATGTGTAGACCTCCACAAGTCTGGTTCATCCTTGGGAGCAATTTCCAAATGTCTGAAGGTACCACGTTCATTTGTACAAACAATAGTACGCAAGTATAAACACCATGGGACCACGCAGCCGTTTGCCTCCTGGAGATGAACGCACTTTGGTGCGAAAAGTGCAAATCACTTCCAAAACAACATCAAAGGATCTTGTGAAGATGCTGGAGGAAACAGGTACAAAAATATCTATATCCACAGTAAAACGAGTCCTATATCGACATAACCTGAAAGGTCGCTCCAAAACCGCCATAAAAAGCCAGACTACGGTTTGCAACTGCACATGGAGACAAAGATTGTACTTTTTGGAGAAATGTCCTCTGGTCTGATGAAACAAAAATAGAACTGTTTGGACATAATGACCATCGTTATGTTTGGAGAAAAAAGGGGGAGGCTTGCAAGCCGAAGAACACCATCCCAACCGTGAAGCACGGGGGTGGCAGCATCATGTTGTGGGGGTGCTTTGCTGCAGGAGGGACTGGTGCACTTCACAAAATAGATGACATCATGAGGATAGAACATTTATGTGGATATATTAAAGCAACATCTCAAGACATCAGTCAGGAAGTTAAAGCTTGGTCGCAAATGGGTCTTCCAAATGGACAATGACCCCAAGCATACTTCCAAAGTTGTGGCAAAATGGCTTAAGGACAACAAAGTTAAGGTATTGGAGTGGCCATCACAAAGCCCTGACCTCAATCCCAGAGAAAATGTGTAGGCAGAACTGAAAAAGCGTGTGCGAGCAAGGAGGCCTACAAACCTGACTCAGTTACACCAGCTCTGTCAGGAGGAATGGGCCAAAATTCACACAACTTATTGTGGGAAGCTTGTGGAAGGCTACCCGAAACATTTGACCCAAATTAAACAATATGTAAAGGCAATGCTATCAAATATTAAATGAGTGTATGTAAACTTCTGACCCACTGGGAATGTGATGAAAGAAATAAAAGCTGAAATAAATCATTCTGTCTACTATTATTCTGACATTTCACATTCCTAAAATAAAGTGGTGATCCTAACTGACCTAAGACAGGGAATTTTTACTAGGATTAAATGTGAGGAATTGTGAAAAACTTTAAATGTATTTGGCTAAGATGTATGTAAACTTCCGACTTCAACTGTAATAACTTCATTGTGCCAAGGATGCAAGTCATATATACATGTACTATAGTTATTACCACGCATGAGATTCCCACATTGTAGCCTGTACATTGAATATATTCACTGATCATGTACTCTTCCTTGGCAAATAAAGGTGCAGTTCAGGTATGAATCTATGAGACATTCTTTTTCAGTAATATCAAACTCCATTATTTGAATGATGCTGTGTCTGCATGTATGTATTACAATTATACTGTACACTTCAACAGTGTTTACCACTCCTGCTCCTGGGACATCAATGATTACACATTGTAACTATGCAATAGACTAGGAACATGATTGATTTGTAATTCATATATACAGGGAAAAAAACTATGCATATCTAACTCCCTGCATTAATCTGAGGACACAGGATCGTATTTCAATGAGATAATTAATTTCAACCAGTGAAGAATGTGAAACGCTTTATTGAAAGAAGTTCATTATCCAGGTGTTATAAATACATAATACATGCATTATAATTATGATAATTGCAATATTATAAACACAAGTTCAATCTGTACTTCAATGCACATATGGTGTGCATTAAAAAACGAGGAAGAAAGACGAGGTGGGGAGAGAGGTGTAGAAGACAGAAAGGTAAAAACAGCGGCAGACAGCATATGATTAATGAATTACAGTGCTACCCTAATATTCTCTCAATTCATCACAATTGCGGTATCTCCTAACCAGCCTTGGGCCCCTAGTTGGTCCGAAGGTTATCTTAAGAGTGGGTGAGGTGGCGATGACAGGACTGGCTTCCTCTCTCACATCAAAACATACCTGCAGACAAGTGACGAGTGATGGATAGAGAGTGAGCATGATTAAGCCTTGTTTTTTTTATTCTAACACGGTCAGTCATCATAATCATCATCAAGTGGCTACAGAGTACTTTATGCTAAAAAACAGACACACGAGGACAGACAATAGAAGATTATGTCAATAGAAGATACTGTATGTGACGCAGACACCTATCGGAGTGTACCTGAAACATTTAAATATAGAGGGCTATGTGTCTCACCACTTGGTAATTGCAAGGCTAACCCAGGGAAATAATGACTTGGCAGCAACAGATAGTCCAGTGAAAATGCGTGTTAATGTGGTGTAAATCTGAAAATTAGCAGCTGACATCTTAAGGGTTTGTCAACCGATTTCACGTTGTGCCTACAGTATTCAAGTAGTAGGGCTCATTTCCAGTAAGCACAAGGTCTGTTGGTCAGCCCATCCCAACACAGTCACAAGTGGACGTCAACAGTGAGATCAAGTTAATTCAATGATGTCTTTGATTGATGTATAAAATGCTTCCTGGATAGTTTGTTGTATCTGTGGGGCTGGCAGGAAGTAGAAAAGCAGTTTCCTTGAATGTCCTGATTAAATGGCGATAACATATCCAAATCATTGGGCGAGGTCTGGGGAGGCGGGTTTGTTACATTTGGAGAAGAAAATAAGCATCTCTGCCAGCTGCGGCAGCAAGAAGGAATGTCTGGCTGGGTAAACAGACATCACTGGTTCTAATGAGGAGCAAGTCACCACACACTGAGTGGACAGGCAGTCGATACAGAGGACCTCCAGAATCAACGGGCACACTATTATTTGATCCAGATTTGGGCCCATATTCATAAAGCATACCAGAGTGCTGATCTAGGGTCGGTTTTGACATTGACAGGAGGGACCTGATCCTGGATCGGCACTCCTACTCTGAGATGCTTTATAAATACAGGCCCAGATCTGTGTTTAGGTGTGTGGTTAGTGAACAGGCACCGCTTAATAAATGATCCCATTATAAATGTCCTTCATTTCTGCCAGTAGCCTATGGACAGAGCATAAATGTGAGTCAAATCAAACCAGGTCAACTACAACTGGAAGAGGAAAGATTGTGCAGCATAATGCTTGAGAGGGTAACTCTATAAGGGGGTTTCAATTATTCCCATGCTATGATGACTGTGACAACCCTGAACCAGTCCTGACCAGTCAGTCCTGTTCTGTTTGATGCCACCAGGCAGTGATGTTCTGAATCCAAAAGAAGTCAGTTCAATTTCTGACGCAGATCGCGCTGCAAGTCCTGGCTCTCCCATCTCCTCATTGGTTTATAGAAGCAGGTATACCCACGTGGGTGACTGAAAGATGAACGAGGTCGGTGGCGGTAATGCACCTAATTTATGAAAGTTGCCAATCGCAAAGTCAAGAGAAGAGAAAGCCTTGAAGGAAGAGAGATGACTAGAAACGATTCATTTGACCGCTTCATGTGTGGATTAATTGTCGGAGTTGAGGACCTTGTGCATTTCAGGTAAAATCTGGGCACACTCGTTCATCCACAATGGCTTCGCTCACCTTCGAAGGAATCCGGAAGTCCCCAAAGGCTGTTTTTCTGAGAGGATCCAAAGCCACCCGAGTTCCCTCGAGAATCATCGACAACGGGTGAGTCGGATACACCAGAACCTATGCAACTGGAAAGAGCTAGATTATCGCCATGGGAATGTTCACATAGGATTTCATTGCTACCTGTCCACTGAGGGGACCTAGATCATTAGTAGGTACAAGTACTCTGGTGAGTCCGACTGGGAATTCCATAATTCCAATTACCCGTACCCCTTTTGCTGTTATTCTGCTGTGTGGAGACCAGTCAAAGTCTTTTCGGGTGCTCACTGACTCTGGGCTGATGAGAGTTTCATGGACGCTACCCTGGTATCTGAACTAGGTATTCCCACTCAACCCCTTTCCGTTCCCATGGATGCTAGAGCACTGGACGACCATTCCATTGGCAGAGTCACAGTAGTCAATACAGTTGCTTCTCATTGAGTCTCCTAACATCCCTATAGTTTTGGGATTTTCTTGGCTCCAGAAACACAATCCCAATATTGACTGGACCACAGGTTCAATCCTGGGTTGGAGCCCATTATATCACTCACCTAAAGGCTGCGCACCCTTCCCCTAAACGTCTGCTTGCTGGGTTAAGTTCGGCCTCGGCTCTCTCGGACGTTCCCACAGAGTATCATGACCTCCAGGAGTTATTCAGTAAGGCTCGTGCTACCTCCCTTCCTCCACATCGTCCTTATGATTGTGCAATTGACCTCCTTCCGGGCACCACACCGCCTCGAGGCCGGCTATATTCCCTGTCTGGCCCTGAGACCAAGGTCATGGAGGAGTATATTGATAACTCTCTGGCGGCTGGAAGCATTCACCCTTCGGCGTCTCCTGCCGGCGCAGGGTTCATTCTTTGTGGGAAAGAAGGAGTAGTTCCTGCGTCCATGTCATGGAGACCCCGGTAATCAATACATCATGGTCAGGAACCCATACCCGCTACCACTCCTCTCCTTGGCTTTCGAACCTTTCCAGGGGGCAACCATCTTTCTAAAATGGACCTCCGGAATGCCTACCACCTTGTTCAGATACGCGAAGGAGACGATTGGAAGACTGCTTTCAATACAGCAAGTGGACACTATGAGTACCTGGTCGTGCTGTTTGGACTCACTAACGCTCCTACTGTCTTCCAGGCTCTGGATAACGATGTGCTCCGGGACATGTTGAATCGGTTTGTTTTTGTGTACCTCGATGACATCCTGGTTTTCTCTATGTGCGACAAGTTCTTCAGTGCCTTCTGAAGAACCAGTTGTTTGTTAAAGCGGAGAAGTGCGAGTTCCACCGCTCCACAATCACTTTTCTGGGATACATCATCTCTGAAGGGAATGTTCAGATGGATCCGGAAAAAGTGAACGGTGACGGATTGGCCCCAACCCACATCCAGGGTGCAGCTACAGTGGTTTCTGGGGTTTGCTCATTTTTACCGCTGTTTCATTCGGGGCTACAGCAACCTGGCGTCTCCCCTCTCTGCACTCACCTCTCCCAAGGTACCGTTCACATGGTCCCCAAAAGCAAACACGGCTTTTGTGGATTTGAAGCAACGATTCACCACTGCCCCCATCCTCATCCATCTGGATCCGACCCGTCAGTTTGTGGTGGAGGTTGTTGCTTCCGAAGTGGGAGTAGGGGCCGTTCTTTCCCAGCGATCCGTCCAGGACCAAAAGCGTCCTCCCTGTGCCTTCATGTCCCATCATCTCAACTCGGCGGAGAGGAACTTTGACGTTGGCAACCAGGAACTCCGAGCAGTAAAGATGGCCCTGGAGGAGTGGAGGCATTGGCTGGAAGGGGCGGAACATCCAATTTTGGTTTGGACCGACCACGAGAATTTGGAATATCTCCGCACAGCCAAGCGCCTTAACTCAAGGCAGGCCTGGTGGGCTCTGTTATTCACTAGGTTTAAATTCACCATCTCCTACAGCTCAGGGTCCAAAAATGTGAAGCCGGATGCCCTTTCCCGCCTGTACAGTTCTGCTGCCGCACCCTCGGAATCAGAGACCATTCTCCCTGCCTCATGTTTGGCGGCTGTGGTGGTCTGGGGTATTGAGGCTCTGGTTCGCAAAGCACAACGTTCCCGGATGTTCGTTCCTGATCCGGTCTCAAGTTCTGGAATGGACTCACTCCTCCAGGCTTACCTGTCATCCTGGTGCTCGTCGTACCCTGGCTTTCCTCCAACAGCGCTTCTGGTGGGCCACCATGGCTCCTGATGTCTCGGCCTTCATCGCCTCATGCATGGTGTGTGCCCAAAGCAAGACTCTGCGACAAGCTCCGTCTGGTCTCCTTCAGCCACTTCCTGTTCCTCATCGCCCCTGGTCTCATATTTCCCTGGATTTTGTCACCGGGCTTCCTCCGTCAGATGGCAACACCACCATCCTGATGGTTGTTGACAGGTTCTCCAAGGCCGCCCATTTCATCCCTCTTCCTAAATTACCTTCCACCAAGGAGACGGCCCAGCTCATGGTGCAGCACGTCTTCCGAAACCATGGACTCCCGGTCGACATTGTCTAGGATCGGGATCTCAAGTTTTCGTCCCAATTCTGGAAGGCATTCTACACCCTTATCGGGTCGTCGGCCAGCCTGTCCTCCGGGTTTCATCCCCAGTCCAACGGCCAGTCGGAGCGAGCTAATCAAGATATGGAGACGGTACTCCGGTGTCTTGTTGCCAGTAACCCCACCACCTGGAGTCAGCAACTGGTCTGGGTGGAATATGCCAGGAACACTCTCCCCTGCTCGGCTACTGGACTATCCCCCTTCGAATGCTCCATGGGATATCAGCCCCCGCTCTTCCCTGCGCAAGATACCTTCAGCCCAGATGTTCGTCCGTCGCTGTTGGCGTACCTGGAAAATACCTCGGGCGGCTCTTCTCAAGACACCCTCCAGGTATCGTCGAAAAGCAGACCGCCACCGGACTCTGGCTCCTCGCTATCGGACCTACCCCTCCGGGTAGAATCCCATAAACTTTCCCCACATTTCATTGGTCCTTTCCCCATTTCTAGAGTCATTCGTCCGTCTGCTGTTGCCCCGTACCCTCCATGTTCACCCTACTTTTCATGTGTCCAGGATTAAGCCCTTGTCTCACTGTCCTCTGTCTTCCGTTTCTAGGCCCATCCCTCCCCCCTGGGTCATCGATGGCCAGCCCGCGTATACGGTGAAACGCTTCCTGAGGGTTCAACCATGGGGCAGGGGTTTCCAGTACCTGGTTGACTGGGAGGGTTATGGTCCGGAGGAGAGGTGCTGGGTTCCTGCTAAAGACATCCTGGACCCGGCCCTCATTGCCGATTTTTCACCGCCGACACCCCGTTCAGCCAGGTATGCACCCAGGTAGGACGCCAGGTGGCATCCCTGGAGGAGGGGGGGGGGGGGGGGGTACTGTCACACCCTGATCTGTTTCACCTGTTCTTGTGATTGTCTCCACCTCCTCCAAGTGTCGCTTATTTTCCTGGTGTATTTATCCTAGTGTTTCCTGTCTCTCTGTGCCAGTTCGTCTTGTTAGTTTTCAAGTCAACCAGCGTGTTTTCCCGTGCTCCTGTTTTCTATTCTCTTTTTCTAGTCTTCACGGTTTTGACCCTTGCCTGTTTTTTCTGGACTCCGTACCCGTCTGCCTGACTCTTCTGCCTGCCCTGACATCGAGCCTGTCTGCCACTCTTTACCTCTTGGACTCAGAATCTGGTTTTGACCTTTTGCTTGTCCACGACCCTTCTCTTGCCTTCTCTTTTTAGATTATAAATAAACTACAAAGACTTTAACCATCTGCCTCCTGTGTCTGCATCTGCGTCTCACCTTGTGCCTTTATAGACAGACATTCTACATATTTGCTTGCAAGTTGTTTGCATTAATGAATGACACTAAAGTGGAACACTTGGGTAAAGATAATCATCTTTATATTGTAATACCGTTAATGTACAACCCAGACTGCATGTTGGTGCTGCTGTAGCCTACCAAAAAGAATACAGCCCAGACAGAATAGCACAATTGTGAAGAAAGTGATTGATCTATTCTTGTATCCTACTGATTGTAGGGTGTTCCAACAACACAGTATAGGGCGAAGTTTATATCCTAATGCAACAACACAGTGTAGGGCGACGTTTATATCCTAATGCAGACAAGGACATGTTTTACCCCATGACCTAGGTATTTTAAAATGGTGTTATAGGTTAGGCCTATGTGTTATATCACATGAATTTGAAATAAATATTGTATTTTATTATACAGCATTAGGCTATGAGTTATAGAAATAGCTCTCTTGAATCAATCAAACATGAACCTTGCTTTGCTGCACAATGGCAATGTGTCTAGATATAAGACAGGCTAAACAACACTCACATGGAAAGTATGCTATGACAATGGGATCAGCCAATTAGGACTCAGGGGTAGAAGTAACACAGTAAAAAATCTATATTCCAAGACACTCAAATTAGTATATGTTACGTTTGGTATGGTATCTATTAATTTGTGAATGTCCATCCATTTCATATGATATGTTACAAATTACAATTCGTATGATATGTTACGAATTACAATTCATACAATATGTTACGAATTTTCAATACATATGATATGTTATGAATTTCAATTTGTGGCTAACTTTATCTAGGTGGCTAATGCCAACGTTAGAAATTGGGGTTAGGGTTAGGAGTTAGATAGGAGTTAGATTAAAGGGTTATTGGCCTTAGGGTTAAGGGGAAGGGTTAGCTAACATTCTAGTTGCAAAGTAGTAAGTAGTTGCAAAGTTGCTAATTATCCACGCGCCTTTTGGTTTTGCCTTTAGTAACATTCTAACATTCAAACGAAGTTTCGTTTACTATGTTATGTCTAGTCTGAGTACAGGCTGAATCAGCGGTGACAAAATATAGCTTTTTTTTACCAACTTGATCTGTGTGGTGCCAGCTGGCGGGCAAGTTATGCTGCATGTCAACAAATGGCCAGAAATCATCATTGGGAAATCAAATCCTCAGAAATAGCAGAATCACGATTTGTTGATTGCTAGAATTGATCGAAGCCTGATCAAAGTTCATCGATAGTCATCACAGCTAAACTTCCAGCCAATCTTATCCTTGTAGAGGGAGAAGTATCCTATTGGGTAGAGGCAGGGGATAGAAACATGTGCAAGATGATATAGCCTACATAACTCTTTCACCGAGGAGAGCTTGGTACAGACGGCAAATTTAGAGATAGAAAAATGGTATTAAATCAGTTATCATCTCTAGTCTCAGAAGTGTCACATGGACAGGCTTTCTTAGGTCTGTGTAGTTTACTTATTTCCCTTATTGTTATTTTGCTGATCCGGCAGCTTGTGAAGCAGAGGAGACCCCGAGGATTCCCTCCTGGACCGTCACCTATTCCTGTCATAGGGAACATTATGTCTCTAGCAACAGAACCGCACGTCTTTATGAAGAAACAGAGTGAAATCCATGGGCAGGTACGGTACTTAACTTATTGTGTCAAAGTGGCTTGACTAAACCTTGGCATTTTTTGTGTTGGCTACTTGTGTGCACCCCCATGTAGGCTAGTCTTCTTGTGCTCAAACCGGTTTAACTCTTGCGGTTTAGTCTATTGGGTGTTACTTTATTAATACCGATTTTTGCATTACAATATATGTATTTTGTATAGCGCTTTTCATTACAAACCAGAATCTCAAAGTCGCTTTAATTTCATTCTGAAAAAACAACGCGAAAAAAAGTTTGCAGGTAGCCTAGTGATTAGAGCATTGGGCCAATAACCGAAAGGTTGCTAAATCGAATCCCGAGCTGCCAAGGTAAAACTCTGTCATTCTGCCCCTGAACAAGGAGGTCAACACATTGTTCCCCGGTAGGCCGTCATTGTAAATAATAATTTGTTCTTAACTGACTTGCCTAGTTAAATAAAGGTTTTAAAAAATAAAAAATCATCCGGCACACACAGACCAGAATTCCTTAGTGTGTCAAAATGTTAGTTAGGGTGGACGCTCCATTCTTGTCCCTATATCTTGCGTCAGCCTAGAAAGATAACTCAGAAAACTGAACAAAAGAGGCTCGTGTTGGCAGGCTCCAGCCGCGCTTGCAGGGTTTCGAAAAATGGCGAAGGTACGCTTAGTCAGCATGCCTCGGCAAATAGAGCCAGACTACAGGGCTACCTCTAAACTAGCCTAATAGATAATTTGCCATTTAGATGTTATGTCATTATATCAAAGAAAATAAAAAAGAAACATATTGTGGGAAAACAAATGGCATATTATTTTGGATGTTTATTTATTCAAGTATTTTATCTCAGATTTTCAGTCTTGATTTGGGAGGCTACTCAGCAGTGGTTCTGAATGGATATGATGCCATCAGAGAATGCCTGTACCACCAGGGTGATGTCTTTTCTGACCGGCCATCGCTGCCTTTATTTATGAAAATGACCAAAATGGGAGGTAAGAAAGTCAGTTATAAGTTATAAGTTATAATGTATTCTGAAATATGCACATTATGACATTGGTATATTGTTATTAGATATTACATGCAAATACAAGCTTGGTGTTATCGAACTCTCTAGGCTATTTTATGGTATTGAAATGAAAATAGGTCCACCTATCGTGAGAAGAATATTTAGTATCTTCACACATGCTCAGTAAGGTCTCATTATGTCTGCTCTAATCTCAATATCTTCCTTCTCAGGACTTCTGAATGCTAAATTTGGCAATGGATGGATTGAACATCGTCAACTGGCCAGCAACTCCTTTCGTTACTTTGGCAGTTTTAAAAAGCCCCTCGACCAGAAGATCCTGGAAGAGTGCATGTTTTTTGTGGATGCCATCGACGAACACAAAGGGAAACCATTTAACCCAAAGCACCTGGTGACCAATGCTGTGTCCAACATCACCAACCTCATCATCTTCGGCGAGCGTTTCACGTACGACAACTGTGACTTCCAGCACATGATCGAGATCTTCAGTGAGAATGTGGAGCTGGCCGTCAGTGGCTGGGCCTTCCTTTACAACGCCTTCCCTTGGATCGAGTACCTCCCCTTCGGAAAGCACCAGAAGCTGTTCCGCAACGCAGCCAAGGTCTATAACTTCCTGGAGCAGATCATCAGGCGCTTCTCGGAGGGCAGAGTGTGCAACTTCCCGCGCCATTACATCGATGACTACCTGAACAAGTTGGACAAGAGTGCTGGCGACTTGGGCACCCCGTATTCCAGGGAGAACCTAATCTACTCTGTGGGCGAGCTCATCATCGCGGGCACGGAGACCACCACCAACACCCTACGCTGGGCTATGCTCTACATGGCCCTCTACCCCAACATTCAAGGTCAGTGTGCTGCTTTATAGCACAGTAGGCCTCAGCATCAAGTCCCCTGCCTTGTCCTCACTCGGGCCTCATAGCACCCTGTCTTGTCCTTACTCAGGCCTCATAGCACCCTGTCTTGTCCTTACTCAGGCCTCATAGTACCCTGCCTTGTCCTTACTCAGGCCTCATAGCACCCTGCCTTGTCCTCACTCGGGCCTCATAGCACCCTGTCTTGTCCTTACTCAGGCCTCATATCACCCTGCCTTGTCCTTAATCAGGCCTCTTTAGCACCCTGCCTTGTCCTTACTCAGGCCTCATCATAACAAGTGGTGCATAAGACCTCCACAACATCCCTCCATCTCTTACCTGTCCTAATCTATTTTGTATGTCTCTTTTCAGATGAGGCATATTCTGGTATTAAGCTCAGTTTCAACGGTTAGCTAACAGGTCATCCTTGGTCTTTCTTTCTCCTCTTCTCCTCCGGTGTCCAGTAAAGGGACTTGCCTTGTCCTTATTTACTTACTTACTTACTTACTGACTTTATTGTCCCCATGGGGAAATTTTGTTGCAGTGTCATGGACACATTTAAAGTGGCGTTTAAATACAAAAAAAATGGACAATACAACTTTCATAACATTTACGTACCAATAAAAATAATAATAAGAAGAAATAAGAAATAAAACATTTAAAAAGAAGAAAAGACTAGCCTTCTGGCCTTACGGAGTCGATGGGAACATTCGCCCGAGCTATTTAGGAGGGATATCACACCTGGCACAAATGCTTGTCTAGTTCTGTTTTTCCTGATGAGGGGTGCCCTATACCTGCACCCAGAGGGGAGTAGTTCAAAGTCCAGGTACATGGGGTGGCTTGGGTCTAAAAGGATTTTGTGAGCCTTGCGGAGGGCCCTGACCTTAAAGATCTCATCCAGGTCTGTCTGTTTGACTCCAAGTACCTTGCTTGCTGTGGTAATAATCCTTCTCAGCATATTTCTCTGGCTGACAGTGGTATTGCCAAACCCACAAACAATACAAAAAGTTAAAATGCTCTCAATAAAAGATTTGTAAAACAGTGTCAATATAGTACAGTCTACATTAAAAGATCCCAACTTTTTGAGAAAGTATAGTCTCTGTTGGCTCTTTTTGTAGATCAGGTCTGTACATTTACTCCACTGAAGCGTATTGTCCAAAAGGACACCCAGATATTTATATGCCTCTACAATTTCTATATTCTGACCTCTGATAGATGTTGCAGAGGTAGGTGTTGTACGCTTCCTCAAGTCTATGCACATCTCTTTGGTCTTGTTGGTATTGAGGACCAAGTATGATTCCTCACACCACTCTACAAAGTCATCTAGGACCAGGGCCATGATGTTCCTCGTCATCATGCAACAGGCTGATCAAGGCAGTGTCATCAGCGAACTTAACGAGGTGTCTGTCAGAATGGGAACTAGTACAACTATTAGTGTACAAGATGTACAGGAGTGAGGACAAAACACATCCCCGAGGAGAGCCTGTGTTGGTATTGCGTATATCCGACATGTGGGGACCTATTTTGACTCGCTGTGAGTGTTGGCTCAGGAAGTCCAACAGTCACAAAACCAGCCCCCCATCTAAGGAGAAGTCCCGAATGAGTCTCTGTGCCAGAATGTAAGGCTGGATTGTGTTGAAGGCAGAAGAAAGGTCAACAAACAGAACCCTGACATGGGATTTGGCACCCTCTAGATGTCTATAGACCATGTTAAGGAGGGTAAGAATGTCATCATCAACTCCTCTGCTAGGCTGATAGGCAAACTGAAATGGGTCGAGGAGCTTCTGGGCGACACTGAGAATATGACTTTTCACAATTCTCTCAAGGCATTTCATTACTAAGGATGTCAAGGCGAAAGGGTGGTAGTCATTCAGCACAGAGGGATTAGATGCTTTAGGAATTGGTATAATTATTATTATTTTTTTTTATTTAACCTTTCTCCAAGCCATAATATACAGCAACTTTTATTTGCATACATTAGATAACTAAGGTATCATTTTTTTCTTTCAACTGTACAAAGTTATACACTCCCTCCCCTCGGACAGTGAAGCTACAATTGTAAATGTGTCTCTATACTTAGATTTGATATCAAATATTTTATATTAGGTGACAGGGCAGAATGTTCCTTTTATTTGAGGGTATTTTTATATATATATAATGTATATCTGTTTTACCGTTTAGAATTGAAAGCATGTAGCTAATGTATCTAATCCCCCCATTTGAAGACATCATAAGTATTTGGACAAGTTCACTTAGTGTTTTAACGTAGTAAAAAATGTAGTATTTGGTCCCATATTCCATGCACACATTGACTACATCAAGCTGTGACTTTAAAAAGTTGTTGGATTCATTTACAGCTTGTTTTGGTTGTGTTTCAGATTATGCTTGACCCAATAGAAAGTGAATGGTGGACAATGTACTCTATTGTAATATTTTGTAGACACTTGTATTGTAAGTAAGAATAAAATGTGTTTTTGAACATAGCTACATTAATGTGGATGCTACCATGATTAGGGATGTCATGAATTGGAAAAAAATTACTCCAGTCATCATCCATCATTCATTTATTTTGGGCAAAACAAAACCCAAAAAACAACAAAACAAACTCCAAATGCATCCAACGTCACAAGCTTGATGTAGTCATTGCGTACTAGAAATATGGGACTAAATACTAAACATTAGACCGCTTTAATACACTGTAAGTGAATGTGTCCAAATACATATGACATCTTCAAATGGGAGGACTAGATATGTAAAGTGCTTTCATTTCTAAACTTTAAAACAGATATAAATGAAAATACTCTCAAATGAAAGGTGACATTCTGTACCTTCGCCTCATATGAAACATTTGATAACAAATCCAAAATGCTGGAGTATAGAGCCAAATTTACAATTTTAGCTTCACTGTCCAAATACATACAGAGGGGAGTGTATGTTTGTAGGTAATCAGTAATAGTTGAGTAAGAAACTTTCATTTGCATAGTGTCCAAGGTTGGATTGATTACTGTGTTAACTTTTTTTATAGATCTTTGTTTAAACTATTTCTCTACTAAGTGATACGCTGAGTGTACAAAGCATTATGCTCTTTCAATGACATAGACTGACCAGGTTATTGATGTCACTTGTTAAATCCACTTCAATCAATTAAATCTATTTTATTTATAAAGCCCTTTTTACATCCGCAGATGTCACAAAGTGATTATGCAGAAACCCAGGCTTAAACCCCAAACAGCAAGCAATGCAGATGTAGAAGCACGGTGGCTAGGAAAAACTCACTAGAAATGCAGGAACCTAGGAAGAAACCTAGAGAGGAGCCAGGATCTGAGGGGTGGCCAGTCCTCTTCTGGATGTGCCGGGTTGAGATTATAAGTGTACAAAAATGTATGCACTCACTACTGTAAGTCACTCTGGATAAGAGCGTCTGCTAAATGACAAAAATGTATAAATGTACATGGCCATCAAGGCCAGATCGTTTTTCAAGATCAAACGTTCATAGATGACCAGCAGGCTCAAATAATAATCCCAGTGGTTTTAGAGCAGGGCAATTATTTTCCATGAAGGGTCACATTAGAATATATTTTTGCCATCACGGGCCAGAATCATATTTTCAGGATTATACATCATGTGTATGACTGTGTTGACAGATATATCTACTGTAAATCATATCCAGATATACTACTTATTTGACTTTTTTTTAACATGCACAGAAATAAACCACATCCATGTTCTCCTTTTGGTAGATATTTTCATTGTTAAACATCCAATGAACTTCACGGAGGGAAAAGTGCACTGTGCATTCAGCACCACGGACAGAACTCTTGTTAACGGGTATGCACAAAAACACAAGAAAGAAAGAGAGCTCAACATTACATTTAAACTACTCAATCAGTGTGAGGAGTGAAGTCTCTGATGGGCATTGACTAGAGCAGTGAAGTCAGGTATAGTTTTGACATCGCTATGCGCAAAATTGCTGGGAGGTGAAAGTCAGTAAGAGATAATCTGTGCCTTGACTTATTATATTTTATCACTGAAAATGCCTGTTCACATACATAGGTTGACCCAAACAGTACCAACATCTTCTGAGCATGACTCCTAATATTTGGAAAGTTTTGTTCATTGAGAGATGCATAGAACCTCGTCAGTGATATTGTTTTGAGTAGTTCTCCAATCACTGCATCAGACTGAAGATTGATAAGTTCATGATGCAGGTCAGTGGGAGCGTTATCCACATTGAAGGTGAAAGGAGAGGAAACCAACAGCATGTCCTTTTCCAACACTTTGAAATCCTCAAAATGATGAGAAAATTCACCGCTCAAAGCACGCAGCAGCGATGTATACTTCTCCCGCTGGTCATCTGATAGGGAACAGACTAGTAGTGTCAGAAGATTGTTTGAGATTGTTGGCTTTTACTTGGCGGGTCAGGAGGAGTAATTTTCCCTTGAAGGCTTTTACAAGGCTGTACATCTGATGTGCAAAAAGGCCCTTCCCTTGTAGTTTGGAGAAATAGGTGAATTCCTTTACTTTGTCTTTCAAATGTTGTTCCATATTCTCTGCGATGTCCTCAACACGCCGTGTCACTGTTTGTCTTGGCATGGAAACATTTTCAAACAGCTCTTTCTTGTCGGGGCAAGGTATTGCTGCAGAGTCAATTAAACATTCTTTAATGAGTTTGCCCTCAGCGAATGGCTTGCTATGTTTAGCAATTTTGTGGGACAGTACATAGCTAGCTCTCGCAATTCCATAGTTTGCTGAATGCAGTTTTGTGAAAAGTCCTTGCTACTTTTGCAACTGAGAAAGCAACTCTTTCGATGCACTTACCCTCTGCTCAGAAGACATATTCCTATATTTCTCTGCATGCTTCGTCTGGAAGTGTCGGGACAAGTTGTAGTCTGTCAAGACAGAGATGTTCTCTTTGCACACTAAGCATACAGCTTTCCCTGATACCTCAATAAATAAATATTTCAATATCCACTCTTGCTGGAACACCCTACATTCATTGTCTAATCAAATCAAATCAAATGTATTTATATAGCCCTTCTTACATCGGCTGATATCTCAAAGTGCTGTACAGAAACCCATCCTAAAACCCCAAACAGCAAGCAATGCAGGTGTAGAAGCACGGTGGCTAGGAACAACTCCCTAGAAAGGCCAAAACCTAGGAAGAAACCTAGAGAGGAACCAGGCTATGAGAGGTGGCCAGTCCTCTTCTGGCTGTGCCGGGTGGAGATTATAACAGAAAATGGCCAAGATGTTCAAATGTTCATAAATGACCAGCATGGTCAAATAATAATAATCACAGTAGTTGTCGAGGGTGCAGCAAGTCAGCACCTCAGGAGTAAATGTCAGTTGGCTTTTCATAGCCGATCATTAAGAGTATCTCTACCGCTCCTGCGGTCTCTAGAGAGTTGAAAACAGCAGTTCTGGGACAGGTAGCACGTCTGGTGAACAGGTCAGGGTTCCATAGCCACAGGCAAAACAGCAGAAACTGGATGAGCAGCACGACCAGGTGGACTGGGGACAGCCAGGAGTCATCAGGCCAGGTAGTCCTGAGGTATGGTCCTATGGCTCCGGTCCTCCGAGAGAGAGAAAGAAAGAGAGAATTAGAGAGAGCATACTTAAATTCACACAGGACACCGGATAAGACAGGAGAAGTACTCCAGATATAACAAACTGACCCTAGCCCCCCGAGCACATAGACTATTGCAGCATAAATACTGGAGGCTGAGACAGGGGGAGGGGGGGGGGGGTCAGGGGACACTGTGGCCGTGTCTGACGATACCCCCGGAGAGGGCCAACCAGGCAGGATATCACCCCACCCCCTTTGCCAAAGCACAGCCCCCACACCACTGGAGGGATATCAACAGACCATCAGTTTACTAAATCAAATCAAAGTTTATTTGTCACGTGCGCTGAATACAACAGGTGTAGACCTTACAGTGAAATGCTTACTCGCAGGCTCTAAAGTAAAGAGAACAGTCTATGACTGAGGTGGCTGGGGTCTTTGACTATTTTTAGGGCCTTCCTCTAAAACCGCCTAGTGTAGAGGTCCTGGATTGCAGGCAGCTTAGCCCAAGTGATGTACTGGGCCGTACGCACTACCCTCTGTAGTGCCTTGCGGTCAGAGGCCGTGCAATTGCCGTACCAGGTAGTGATGCAACCAGTCAGGATGCTCTCGATGGTACAGCTGTAGAACCTTTTGAGAATCTGAGGACCCATGCAAAATCTTTTTAGTTTCCCGGGGAGGAATAGGTTTTGTCGTGTCCTCTTCACGACTGTCTTAGTGTGCTTGGACCATTCTAGTTTGTTGGTGATGTGGACACCAAGGAACTTGAAGCTCTCAACCTGCTCCACTGCAGCCCTATTGATGAGAATGGGGGCATGCTCGGTCCTCTTTTTCCTGTAGTCCACAATCATCTCCTTTGTCTTGATCACGTTGAGGGAGAGGTTGTTATACTGGCACCACACGGCCAGGTCTCTGACCCTATAGGCTGTCTCGTCGTTGTCGGTGATCAGGCCTACCACTGTTGTGTCATCGGCAAACTTAATGATAGTGTTGGAGTTGTGCCTGGCCATGCAGTCATCAGTGAACAGGGAGTACAGGAGTGGACTGAGCACTCACCCCTGAGGGGCCACTGTGTTGAGGATCAGCGTGGCGGATGTGTTGTTACCTACCCTTACCACCTGGGGGCGGCCCATCAGGAAGTCTAGGATCCAGTTGCAGAGGGAGGTGTTTAGTCCCAGGGTCCTTAGCTTATTGATGAGCTTTGAAAGAGCACTATGGTGTTGAATGCTGAGCTGTAGTCATTGAATAGCATTCTCACATAGGTGTTCCTTTTGTTCAGGTGGGAAAGGGCAGTGTGGAGTGCAATAGATATTGCATCATCTGTGGATCTGTTGAGGCGGTATGCAAATTGGAGTGGGTCTAGGCTTCCTGGGATAATGGTGTTGATGTGAGCCATGACCAGCCCTTCAAAGCACTTTATGGCTACAGATTTGAGTGCTACGGGTCGGTAATAATTTAGGCAGGTTACCTTAGTGTTCTTGGGCACAGACACTATGGTGTTCTGTATTTATCACTAACTGAATTTAATGTATTGCTTTATCCGGGTAGCCAGAGAGTAGAGCATTGCAGTAGTCTAATCCAAAACTTTCAAAAGCAAATTAGCTTTACTGCATCATTTTTGTACAAAGTTTCAGATATGTGCAATGTTACAAAGATGGAAAAAAGCTGCCCTTGAAATATTCTTGATATGTTCGTCAAAAGATAGTCCAGCGGAATGCAGAGATCCTTCACAGTTTTATTTGAGACGACTGTACAACCATCAACATTCATTTTCAGATCAAACAGCAGATCTCTTTGTTTCTTGGGACCTAGCACAAACACCCCTGTTTTGTCCGAATTTAAAAGTAAAACATTTTCCGCCATCCTTATGTCTGAAACACAGGCTTCCAGGGTAGACAATTTTGGGGTTTCACCATGTTTAATCGAAATGTTCAGCTGTGGGTCGTCCGCATAGCAGTGAAAGTTGACATTGTATTTCCGAATGACATCAACAAGAGGTAGAATATATAGTGAAAACAATAGTGGTCCTAAAATGGAACCTTGAGGAACACCGAAACTTACAATTGATTTGTGAAAGGGCAAACCATCCAAAGAGAGTCAATTCTATATTTTCCAACAGATAAGATCTAAACCTGGCAAGAACTTGTCCATGTAGACCAAAGAGGGTTTCCAATCTCTTAAAAAGAATGTGGTGATCAATGGTGTCAAAAACAGCACTAAGGTCTAGGAGCACGAGGACAGATGCAGAGCCTTTGGTCTGACGCCATTAAAGGGTAATTTACCACCTTCACGAGTTCCGTCTCAGTACTATGATGGGGTCTAAAACCAGACTGGAGTGTTTCGTATACATTATTTGTCTTCAGGAAGGCAGTGAGTTGCTGCACAACAGCTTTTTGGAAACATTTTGAGAGGAATGGGAGATTCGATATCGGCCGAAAGTTTTTACATTTTCCATGTCAAGGTTTGGCTTTTTCAGGAAAGGCTTTATTACTGCCATTTTAGTTAGTTTGGTACACATCCGGAGGATAGGGAGCCGTTTATTATGATCAACATAGCAGGGCCAAGCACAGGAAGTAGCTCTTTCAGTAGTGTCGTCAGAATAGGGTCCATTAGGCAGCTGGACACTATTCAGCGTAGAACAGCGTAGAACTTTCTTGTATTCTGGAGCCTCAGAATGGAATGAGTTGCCTCTGCCCATAAAAACAACGTCCTCTCTGGGCAGCTTTAAAAATAAAGTTAAAATAAGTTTGATGTCTTCTGTGCCCATATGAATAATCCCTACAATGTAACTGCAATGATGAGATAGATGTTCTTCTTCTTTGTTTTAATGTTTTATTATCTCAATGCTATACTGTGGTCAACCGTGTTCGATCTTGCCTAGCCACCTTGCCTCAAGAGGACCACAATAAAAATAAGTCCCAGACTTCATTGTGTGTTATCCTCCATGATTTTACTCATGTGCATGTATGGGTTTGTCAAGTTTTGTATGTACTTGTTTTTTAAATGGTCGAATTAATAAACTAAACTAAACAAGGATAGGGGACAGGTTAAAGAAAGATATTTAAGCCTTGAGACAATTGAGACATGGATTATATATATGTGTGCCATTCAGAGGGTGAATTGGCAAGACAAAATATTTAAATGCCTTTAAACGGGGTATGGTAGTAGGTGCCAGGCGCACCGGTTTGTACCAAGAACTGCAACGCTGCTGGGGTTTTCACGCTCAACAGTTTCCCATGTATTTTAGGAATGGTCCACCACCCAAAGGACATCCAGCCAACTTGACACAACTGTGGGAAGGATTTGTATTTGTATTTATTAGGGATCCCCTTGGCAGCAGCTACTTTTCCTGGGGTGCAAACATATTAAAGCACTTACATTACATATAGAATAAAATATAAAACAGTACATCATATAACATTATTACACCAATACATATCTACAATACAACATGTTTAATACCACCATACAACAATATCACAATGTATTCATATGCACGTGTTTGTACCTTTGTGTGTGTGTCTCTTCACAGTCCCCGTTGTTCCATAAGGTGTATTTTTACCTGTTTTTAAAAAATCTGATTATACTGCTTGCATCAGTTACCTGATGTGGAATAGAGTTCCATGTAGTCATGGCTCTATGTAGTACTGTGCGCCTCCCATAGTCTGTTCTGGACTTGGGGACTGTGAAGAGACCTCTGGTGGCATGTCTTGTGGGGTGTGCACGGGTGTCTGAGCTGTGTGCTAGTATTTTAAACAGACAGCCCGGTACATTTAGCTTGTCAACACCTCTTACAAAAACAAATAGTGATGAAGTCAATCTCTCTTCCACTTTGAGCCATGAGAAATTGACATGCCTGTAATTAATGTTAGCTCTCCGTGTACTTTTAAGGGCCAGCTGTGCTGCCCTGTTCTGAGCCAACTGCAATTTTTCTAAGTCTCTCTTTGTGGCTCCTGACCACACTACTGAACAGTAGTCTAGGTGCGACAAAACTAAGACCTGTAGGAACTGCCTTGTTGATAGTGTTGTTAAGAAGGCAGAGCAGCGCTTTATTATGGATTGGAGTCAACATGAGCCAGTATCCCTGTGGAACGCTTTCAACACATTGTAGAGTCCATGCCCCGACAAATTGAGGCTGAGGGCAAAAGGGGGTGCAACTCAATATTAAGGTTTTCTTAATGTTTTGTACACTCAGTGTATTTCTGTAGATACTAGATGAGAGTTTAGCAAGCAGAAAGGACATTGTGATGAAAAGGTATTGACAGTTTGCTGCTGATGTTTCCTCTGTGTAGAGAAGGTGCATAAGGAGCTGGACAGTGTGCTGGGAAGTGGGCAATCCCCCTCGCTGGCAGACAAAAAGAGGATGCCCTATGTGGAAGCGGTGCTACATGAGGTCCTGCGCTTCTGTAACATCGTGCCCCTGGGCATCTTCCGCGCCACCACTCAGGACACACTGGTGAGCGGCTACAACATCCCCAAAGGCACCATGGTCATCACCAACCTGTACTCTGTGCACTTTGATGAGAAGTACTGGTGTGACCCTGGAACCTTCTCACCACATCGCTTCCTGGACAGCAATGGACACTTTGTCCGACGGGAAGCTTTCCTACCCTTCTCTCTGGGTGAGTCTGGCTTCTTTCCACTCTTAGGCCCCCAAAGAGAGTAGCAGACTCTCACACACATACTGTACACACCCTCTCACTTGAATGCCTCTCCTCTTGCCTAATCTAAATGGTAATGCTTAAATACAGGGTTAATAGTCATCATGGGCATGAAATTCCAATATATTAGAGATTCTTCTGTATGTTTGTATACTTTTTAGGCAGTAGTTCTGAAAGTAGCACTCATGAGCCAAAAATGGTCGCCGGAAATTGCATACTACGTCACATACAGTGGGGCAAAAAAGTTTTAGTCAGCCACCAATTGTGCAAGTTCTCCCACTTAAAAAGATGAGAGGCCTGTAATTTTCATCATAGGTACACTTCAACTATGACAGACAAAATTAGAAAAAAAAATCCAGAAAATCACATTGTAGGATTTTTTATGAATTTATTTGCAAATTATGGTGGAAAATAAGTATTTGGTAACTTTCAAACAAGCAAGATTTCTGGCTCTCACAGACCTGTAACTTCTTCTTTAAGAGGCTCCTCTGTCCTCTACTCGTTACCTGTATTAATGGCACCTGTTTGAACTTGTTATCAGTATAAAAGACACCTGTCCACAACCTCAAACAGTCACACTCCAAACTCCACTATGGCCAAGACCAAAGAGCTGTCAAAGGACACCAGAAACAAAATTGTAGACCTGCACCAGGCTGGGAAGACTGCATCTGCAATAGGTAAGCAGCTTGGTTTGAAGAAATCAACTGTGGGAGCAATTATTAGGAAATGGAAGACATACAAGACCACTGATAATCTCCCTCGATCTGGGGCTCCACGCAAGATCTCACCCCGTGAGGTCAAAATTATCACAAGAACGGTGAGCAAAAATCCCAGAACCACACGGGGGGACCTAGTGAATGACCTGCAGAGAGCTGGGACCAAAGTAACAAAGCCTACCATCAGCAAGGGCATTGAAGATGAAACGTGGCTGGGTCTTTCAGCATGACAATGATCCCAAACACACCGCCCGGGCAACGAAGGAGTGGCTTCGTAAGAAGCATTTCAAGGTCCTGGAGTGGCCTAGCCAGTCTCCAGATCTCAACCCCATAAAAAATCTTTGGAGGTAGTTGAAAGTCTGTGTTGCCCAGCAACAGCCCCAAAACATCACTGCTCTAGAGGAGATCTGCATGGAGGAATGGGCCAAAATACCAGCAACAGTGTGTGAAAACCTTGTGAAGACTTACAGAAAACGTTTGACCTCTGTCATTGCCAACAAAGGGTATATAACAAAGTATTGAGATAAACTTTTGTTATTGACCAAATACTTATTTTCCACCATAATTTGCAAATAAATTCATAAAAAATCCTACAATGTGATTTTCTGGAATTTTTTTCCTCATTTTGTCTGTCATAGTTGAAGTGTACCTATGATGAAAATTACAGGCCTCTCTCATCTTTTTAAGTGGGAGAACTTGCACAATTGGTGGCTGACTAAATACTTTTTTGCCCCACTGTATGTGCAGATATGTGCACCACGTCATTGCTCTCTCTCTCTCTGTACTGTGTCCACTGAGCTGGGCCCGCCCTGCAACCTCATTGGATAATGCTGGGCAGGCCTCTTGCTACCCGTCACTCAAATGTGAGAGGCTGAAGCTCATTGGCTATAACTCAAATTGCTCGGGTGCTGGCCCACATGGAGGGAAATGTGGGGAAAATAACACAGCACAGCTTCAATAAAACAGTCGCTTTCAAACTAGGGATTTCGTGCCTAATTGAGGTAAGACAGTAATTCTGCTCATAGATTATGCATGTATGAACTACATATTGAAAAATACTTTCTTAGTTGCCAAAGTACCGGAGCATGTCTTTAACTGTATACCCCAGCTATGATCTCATTTCATTTTACCTACAATGAGTCAAATGTAATAAAAGCTAGAGCCTCTCCGGTATTACAACAACCTTATGGGTATGAAGGCCCAGTAATCTATTTGAGCACTTAATTAATAGACTGGTGAGCAAGCCAGTCCCTGGGGCTATTGCAGACTACAATGCTGCCATTAATAAAGGAAAGTACTGTTAAGACAGAAAAACACCACCATGTCAGTTCAAACAAAACAAATTCTCAGTCATACCACCCATACATGTGGTTCCCTCTATTGCTCAAGTTGCACTGTGTATGCAAGTGTAAACCTTTTCCCAGCCATAACCTATATCCTAATAAGGTAAAGACTAAACAGCTGATAACAGTGATAGTAAAGGTCCTTTACTATCACTTAACAGATACATTGAGTACAGTAGATATGTTGTATTGGTTGAATGTTCACTGGAAAACAGTAGTCAGTAGTAGCTGGTGTCACTAAATCAACGGACGGCTCATTGTAATGGCTGGAATGGAATGGTTTGATACCGCTCCGTTGATTTCATGTCAGCCATTACGACGAGCAGTCCTCCTTCACCAGCCTCCTCTGAGTAGAGTAGATGATACAAAGTATGACATGATCTTCACAAAACTCAATCCATGTTGTGTGGTTTGTCCTCAGGGAAGCGTCACTGTTTGGGCGAGCATCTGGCCAGGATGGAGATGTTCCTGTTCTTCACCACCATGCTGCAGCGCTTCCACCTGCAGTTCCCCCCCGGCACAGTGCCAAGCCTCACCCCCAAACTGGGCATGACCCTGCAGCCGCTGCCTTACTCCATCTGCGCCGTCCGCAGGCAGCAGTGACAGATTCTCAGAAGCCACAGCCCGAAGGGGTGGGGGGTTGGGGGTTTAGTCAGAACAGAACAGGGCTCTAGAGCTTGTACTCCTACCCTGACCTCCAGTGTTTTACACAGAACTGCTAGAATTCTAAACATCAGCCGATGGTTGTTTCTGAGCAATTGCATGTTTGCACAGCACCATTTGAAAAGTCATAGGATCACCAGAAATGTTACTGGCGAGATCCTGAAATATCAGGTGGAACTTCTCAGTAAGTTTAATCGAGAAGTGTGAATATTTAAACAATACACACACACATATACTATGAATTAACCTTGAATTAGAATTGACTTTTTATCTGTGTCCTTATAATCAAATGTCTCATCTTCCCTGCGGGATTATGTCAATGATTGACAGGATGGACCTCTATGATGGTTCACAGCCCTGTCTTCTCTCTCTCAGCCTGCCTAAATGAGAAATGGGAACATTACCCACTGGGCACACACTGGTTGAATCATTGTTGTTTCCACGTCATTTCAATGAAATTGAACCTACGTGGAATAGACGTTGAATTGATGTCTGTTCCCAGTGGGTAGTTTCAGCTGTTTCTACAGCACAGTGAAAATAAGTAGACTAGCAGCCAGCCTTTCCTAGAAGGCTCTGGACATGGTGTTTAGTCTGGATCAGCGCCATATCAAGCAGTCTGAACTAACAATGAACCTGATCTCTAGGGATTCTTCCATGGAAAAGCCTTCTC
Organism: Salvelinus fontinalis; assembly: GCF_029448725.1. Classification (NCBI taxonomy): domain Eukaryota; kingdom Metazoa; phylum Chordata; class Actinopteri; order Salmoniformes; family Salmonidae; genus Salvelinus; species Salvelinus fontinalis. The sequence goes on from NC_074668.1 coordinate 75,492,562, forward strand.
TCAGAAAGCTAATGCAATATCCGTTAAATGTCTTTGTGATGCTGTCCTTTGTGATTTAAGTCAATTTTACTTTTGTCTATTATGGTCATACTTTGTAATAAGAACAATGCCATTTTTGTGCTCCACTTACCTTTTTTACAATGTTTATGGTGTGCCTTTCCTAAGAGAAATTCAAGTTACATATGTTTTATGCCACTTGTTCTTTTTCTTCAACATGCTGACAGTATTTCTCTCAATAGGTTATAGGTCTATGTTTTCTCTCCAAAAATGTTTCCTATCTAAACTACAGTACAGGACTAGTCAGACATGGACTTTTGCAGCGACCCGGCAGAATGTGTCCAGACTGGGTCGTCCAGGGATACACAGACACTATAAATAATCTTCATGTGGTTGGAGCTGAGCCTGGGGGGGCGTCACCCATTTCCTTAAGTGACCTCTCACTTCTACTCTTTACTCAACAGACCAAAGGGCTAGAAAAAAAACTCCAATGCAATGCTGTGCTGTGCATACATCAGACTTACTGGGTAATATTTCATACTGATTTAATGTCTCTGGCTATTTCTGGCACCCAGCATACCTCTAACTACTAACTGCACTTCTCAGAAAGTTATGCTGAGGTAGACAGACTGCCAATTCGCCTGGATGAGCGCCTTGTCTGTGTGCATTGGAAATATTGAAACTGTGACATTGCAATCATTTCAGCAAACATCAGTGTTCCAACTGTGGTTGTCGGCAGGAGGATCTAAACACTTTAAGGGCAAAGTTATAGTACAGTTACATTCAAGGGGATTTTTATCCCCCCCCCCCCCCCCCCACACACACACACACACACACACACACACACACACACACACACACACACACACACACACACACACACACACACACACACACACACACACACACACACACAATTGTAAGTATCAAAATCATTTGAGAGAACAGTTATTTTAGGGATGGTGTTTTATGACAGCTATAAATAACAAAAATCAGTTTCCCCCACAATTTTGATATGGTTGAACAGTTACAACAGACGTACATATCTCAATGCTACATAAGGGTAACAGCCATTCATAGACGCTTTTATGACAAGAACATTAGAGGACACTGTGGTTCGTGAGACTGCACAGTGACAAACTAACAAACAAACTTGTACAACATAATGAGCCATAAAATGTGGCGGGAGGTGGCAGAGGCATCACAATTCACCATCAGAACTTAGGAGACGCAGTGTCGCTCAACCCGAGCGGACTGAAGGGCCACGGTTAGGAGTCGTGAGCTCTCCTCCACAACACCTGGGCTGGGCTGCACCGGCATCACTTTGAGCCTGCTGTGGGACATGGAGCTCAGAGAGACCTCTGGGGCCAACCATAACAAGCCCAGTGTATGAGAGCCCAGAGGTTGGGCAGTGAGCAGGGACAGTTTGGCACTGGTTGGGTGGATGGGTGAACTGAGTAGACAACATAGAGTTAATAGAGATTACCAAGAGAGAGAAAGTGGTTGTGATAAGGAGCAGGGAGATGCTGAACCCAAAAGAAAAACACCAAACCCCACATCTGTAGTATCAGATAAAAACTCTGGAAACAGAATGAGAATTACAGGGTCTCACTGTACAATATATGTCAGCTGTGTGTAGAAAACAGATGCATTCTGTTGATTCATTAAAAAATATCATATATTTATACACTATATTTATATGCAGGTATTCTTTTTTTGTGCAGAGGCTAAACACTTGTTTGGTAGTAAAATGTGGACATTTATATATGTTTTGTCTTTAAATATACTAGCTTGAATTACACTGCCTACTTGAGCACTTCCTTCTCCAGAGAAAATGACTTGATAGCGTGATAAGTGAGTTCGGCTTGCAGGTCTGCCATCTCTTTCATTAAACTCTTTTTCTAGTGGAATGCCTAGAGTTTTACAGACATAAATATAGAACTATTAGTATTAAACCGTCTTATGGTACAGAGAATAAGACAATATAAAAACCAAAGTGAAGGTGAAACCCTGGATTACTTAACTCCTTTACGCACTGGCCTGGTTGTGGGTTTGGCAAAGATCTATAGTTTTTGTCAAAACATCAGTGTCTGTAGAATGACAAGTGAAATGAAGAGGTTAGCTAGACAGAGTACGTGTAAAAACAATGCCAACAGCAATGCACTCAAAAACACCTTTTCCTATACTGGATACATGGATAATAATGGGATTTCACTGTACAAAATGTTGCCTTGCTGCAAACAGGTCTTTTGCAGTCAACTGACAATCAAGGATCCCAAGTCTACAGTGAGGTCTTTAGAAGATCAAGCCAACGGCGCTGCCAGCGGGGCAGCGGAGTTGGACAGAAACACAGGACATACTTTGCTCTATCACAGAGGAGCACTTCAATTGCTTGAATGTGTTTGTTTTTCAAGTTGTTCATACAAAGCTTAAAAACTATTTCAATCACCGAGATATTGTTTTAAAGTCAATTACTTAAATTCTTGCAAAATAATTATTCAACTTCACGAGAATCCTGAGTAACCGTGAAAAAATAGATATAATCAAAAGAAAAAAAAAACATCCCTTCATTGGAACAGCACTCCATTGGAACAACAGAGAACATCTCATCTCCGATAACATTTCAATGACTGGCGACCAAGCGTTCCTGAAGAAAACACACACACACACGCTCACACCAACTTCATTAAACCAACAAAAAGAAGGAAACATAAAAGGCAGGTGGTACACATGAATAAAAGGCATCAAAAACGATGCAGGTATAATGCTCATTTTCAGTCAACATTTCCACAATGTCTCTGTGACTGAGTCAGTGATACAGTGTTTCGTGTCGCCAGCAAGGGGAGAGGACTGCACAGACCAACCTAGGGTCTGGACCAGGGGACTCAGTAAAGGTTCAGACAGGCACATTTGATATATAGATCTAGAATATTCCTGACATTGAGCCTGAAACAGTCTCAGTCTCTTGTCTTTCCATGTTTGAACTGTTCGCTTTGGTAACGGATGTCAACCACGTCAGGGTGTTTTTTCTTTTCCTTTATTTTAAATCATAGGATTTGTTTTAGTACCTAAGGGAGAGTTAAGTGCTCTGCGTTCAAGGCAGCATTACAGCCAGATCACCATGGAGAGCACATCCAGACCCGTTTCCTCTCTCCCTCTCCACACCAGTGTCCTCAGCTCTGGTGTTTGTTCTTGGTCTACTCTCCATGGGGTGAAAGTGCATAGGAGTGGGGTTGCCACCATTGCAGCAAGAATCCCCTCACAGTAGTAAGGCCTTTTTTCAAAACAACATGACTGCATTAGCGTGTCGGCACAGTGACAATTTCAACGTGTGGAGATCCAGCATGGTCATCCTGTGCGTGTATGTGTTTGTGTATATGTCTATAGTATGTGTGTGTACGTATGTGTTGTGTATAAATGTTTTTGTGTGTGTGTGTGTGTGAGCATGTAAGAGGGAGGAGTTGAAGGACTTTCTCCTTCACTGTTCCGTCCTTCCCGAGCATCCTGGCTCTGTCCCTCCACTTCCTCATCTTCCTCCTGCTACTGGCGCTCCTCTCCTTCCTCCTCCTCCTGAATGACCTGGATCTGGTCGTCGGAGGGCGAAGGGGACAGGCTGGGAGGCAGGCTGTCGGCCTGCTGCTTCTCCTTGCTCTTCTCCTCCTCCTCGATGGTCTTCTTCCACACCTTGTGGTTCTCTGTCAGGTGCTGCATGATGTTGCAGAACAGCCGACGCCGGCCGTTTCTCCTTTCTGCATGGGACAACATACAAAAAAGGATTTAACATTCCATAGCTTTTTAGTCGCAATATCAAGGTTAAAAAAAACTCCTGCTCTTGATGGAAATGTTAAATACTCAATGTTAAAATTATAAATGTATCAACTCTTGATCATATATCAATTCAGATGGGTAGAAAATGACGTCTTACTTGGTTCGAGCTCCTCCTCCAGCTCGTCTTCATCAGTCTCTGTGTCCTCCACCTGCTCATCCTCATCCTCAGAGTGCTCCTCGTCGATCCAGTAGCCAGGGAGCAGGCCAGCGGCGTCGTACGAGTTGCAGAGCGGCCCCACGATGTGTGTGATGAAGGACTCCTGCAGCTTGGCCAGCTGGGGAGAGGAGCGGTCCATGAAGGGGCTGATGGGTAATCCCAAAGTGGCTTCCTCATCCCCCTGTAGATGATCGACAGACAGGCAGACAAACATTTTCACTAATTTGTCAATTAAGATTGTTTTATTCATTAATCTAATTTAACTTCACTTTGTAAAGGGATAAATTGTGTTGATTCTAGCAGTAACAGACAGCAGAAAATGAAGCAACAGTTCTGGGTAGGCTATGTCAGTGTTTTCCAACCCTGGTCCTCGAGTACCCCAAACAGTACACATTGTTATTGTAACCCTGGAAAACACATCTGATTCAACTTGTTAACTAGTCATCAAGCCCTAAATGAGTTGAATGAGGTGTGGTTGTCCAGGTCTACAATGAAACTGTGTACTGTTGGGGGTACTGGAGGACCAGGGTTGGGAAACACTGGTCTATGTGATATGTGAAGCAACAGTTCCGGGTATGTGATACTGTATAACAGGATGGCATGGCTTTACATTGCTAACCTGACATGTGGGCCATGCTGAGTGGAGGGGTTCCATACCTGCTCATAAAACTCATTGACAATGCCTTCTGTCCACTTGAGGTGCAGATCACGCCCTTTGGCCGGCCCGTTGATGTCTGCCAGCTTAATGCAGACTTGGCACACCAGCAGCCGGTCATTCTCATTTGTCCAGTCGATTCCTGGACTGTTCACATCATTCACCTATTTATAGCAACACAAACATTCACACAGTGATTATAACTGCCAGGCTCCTCATTTCTAACAGAGATCCAGCATGTTCCTTTAAGTATCAACTCTATTAGCCATAAAGATAAGACGTATTGTTATTGCCTTTGCCAGTATCGAAATGACAGGAAAAACAAAGTATCAACAGAATTGAAACAGAATTTTCTGAAAATGTGAGGTTCATCATCATCATCTCAAACCTTTGAATTGAACTCGGCGAGGAAGTCAAAGTGCTTCTTCAGGTCTGTGGCGAGGATGGCCTCGATGACCAGGAAGCGAAAACGTTTGAACTCCACGTGGTCCAGGTTGGCCAGGAAGTTGAACTCTGGCCGGGAGAGGTAGAGGCTCCAGGCCGAAGCAGCGTGGTGGTTCTCCAGGACCGAACGGTCATTATACAACACCGCCTGAGGAACAGAGGGATGAGATGGAGGTAGAGGAGAATTGGATGAGGGAAGAAGAGAGTGAGTAGGAGGAAGGGTAGGTCGAGTGGAGAGGGATGCGGGTGGGTCAGAGGACAAGAAGAAAGGAGAGGGTAAAATAGGAAAGAGGTTGAAGAAGGGAACGGTAAAAGAGGGAGGGGTGAGCAGGGGAGAGGAATTGGGGTCAGTGTGCTTCAGACTAAATAATGCAGCCGGTCTAGACATGGTGGACAGGTGGGTGACTGACTGTCAACATACTGTTAATCAATATGTCAGGGTTGAGCTGCGTTAGTGGCTACGAGGAAGGCATGGCCCACATGTCAGGTTAGCAATGTAATGCAATGCCATCCTGTTATACAGTATAACATAGCCTACCTGGAACTGATGCTTCACATATCACATATCCTACCCAGAACTGTTGCTTCACATATCACATAGACCAGTGTTTCCCAACCCTGGTCCTCCAGTAACCCCCAACAGTACACAGTTTCATTGTAGACCTGGACAACCACACCTCATTCAACTCATTGAGGGCTTGATGACTAGTTAACAAGTTGAATCAGATGTGCTTTCCAGGGTTACAATAACAATGTGTACTGTTTGGGGTACTCGAGGACCAGGGTTGGAAAATACAACCTAGACAGTATGCACAGTGCTATAATAGGTCACGATAGTGCAAAACACTATTTATACAGTGGTATAGTTTGTTTGCCAACCTTTGCCATAATGTTGAAGCAAGACAAGGAATTTGCTGAATTCTTAGGATTTGTGGGAACCTTTCCCTGACATGTGAACTAAGTGTAATATTATACCAGTCCCTCTCTTCATTGCTTTTACCATGAGATCCAAGGCTGATTAGAACCTGTCTATGTAGAAGGTTTTAGGCCAATAAAGATCTCATCTATGAGTCACACCAAATGAATGCCGTCTGTGACACAAGCACAACACTTCCCCTTTCCTAGGACTTAACAGCGTGTGGGAACACAAATGGGAACACTTATTGAAGTGACGGGATAGGTTGAACTTTCTCTTCCTGATAAAGGTTTTACTGTTGAACAGGTGTGGGTTTGCTAGCTGAGATGGTAGAGCAGTGGCTTTGGGGATAATAACACTTACCTGAGCTGCGTTAGTGGCTACGAGGAAGGCGTTTGTGCGACCGGGGTGGTCATAGTCATGCATGGCAGCTGCTACATATAGTGCCATGAGTTCCAGAGCAGGGATGTTCCACGCCAGGCAGCCGTAGTTGTCGTCAGAGATGGACGAGCTCTTGGAGGAGGCGTATGATACCCGGCCCGGCGAGATCCCACTGTCTGAATCTAGAGAGAAGACACAGACAGCAGCTTTCAGCAACGACATACTGGGACCTCACACTGGAACTACATCATAACTGGAGTTTACTGGAGAAGACTTGACTGTGTGTTAAAGTGAAAACAGGGAACGAGTGTCACATTAAGAACAAAGTATGTAGAGTAGGATTTCTACAGGCAGGCTAAGCTGGTGGCCCAGTGACTCAGACTACTGCACTCCATTTGAAAAAATGAAAAGGGACAAAATAAGCCCTAAACACACTGAGCTCAGCAGACAGATCTCTATCACGACAGAGGCTTGCTCACCACCCCATCTCTTCCTCTCCGTTTCTCCACCCTTCCCTCCCCCTCTCTTTATCAGAAGGCAGCTGCTCCTCTGGCAGCTACTGAAAGATCAGTCAGCAAGCGAGCCTTAAATCATTTCCGATGGATCAAAGATGCAGTACATAAAATATAATTAGCAGGGACGGGACTGGGGATCCTGGCATTTTAAACTAAACCATCTGGTGTCTGCCGAGAAAAGGCCAAACACTACAGGAATGCCTACACTGGTACATCAAGAGCCTATCATAGAACTAGAAAAGTCCCTTTCCTAAAGAAAATGTGTGCTTGCTAGCATGTCTTAAAGTATTTATGGTTGTGAAATAAGTTAGAGTAGTTATAGTGAATACAATACTAATGGTACTGACTGGTTAAAGTAGAAAAAGTAGCTAGATGGGAGAATTGAATGATTGATTGAATAGCCTACCCTGAACATGTGAAATCTGGTTTGGTGTCTCTACCCTGAACATGTGAAAACTGGTTTGGTGTCTCTAGCTTGAACATGTGAAAGCTGGTTTGGTGTCTCTAGCTTGAACATGTGAAAGCTGGTTTGGTGTCTCTACCCTGAACATGTGAAAGCTGGTTTGGTGTCTCTACCCTGAACATGTGAAAGCTGGTTTGGTGTCTCTACCCTGAACATGTGAAAGCTGGTTTGGTGTCTCTACCCTGAACATGTGAAAGCTGGTTTGGTGTCTCTACCCTGAATATGTGAAAGCTGGTTTGATGTCTCTACCCTGAACATGTGAAAGTTGGTTTGATGTCTCTACCCTGAACATGTGAAAGTTGGTTTGGTGTCTCTACCCTGAACATGTGAAAGCTGGTTTGGTGTCTCTACCCTGAACATATGAAAGCTGGTTTGGTGTCTCTAGCTTGAACAGTTCAAGAGTTACTACACTGCTCAAAAAAATAAAGGGAACACTTAAACAAAACACAATGTAACTCCAAGTCAATCACACTTCTGTGAAATCAAACTGTCCACTTAGGAAGCAACACTGATTGACAATAAATTTCACATGCTGTTGTGCAAATGGAATAGACAAAAGGTGAAAATTATAGGCAATTAGCAAGACACCCCCAAAAAAGGAGTGATTCTGCAGGTGGTGACCACAGACCACTTCTCAGTTCCTATGCTTCCTGGCTGATGTTTTGGTCACTTTTTGAATGCTGGCGGTGCTCTCACTCTAGTGGTAGCATGAGACGGAGTCTACAACCCACACAAGTGGCTCAGGTAGTGCAGTTAATCCAGGATGGCACATCAATGCGAGCTGTGGCAAAAAGGTTTGCTGTGTCTGTCAGCGTAGTGTCCAGAGCATGGAGGCACTACCAGGAGACAGGCCAGTACATCAGGAGACGTGGAGGAGGCCGTAGGAGGGCAACAACCCAGCAGCAGGACCGCTACCTCCGCCTTTGTGCAAGGAGGTGCACTGCCAGAGCCCTGCAAAATGACCTCCAGCAGGCAACAAGGCAGTTAACCCACTGTTCCTTGGCCGTCACTGAAAATAAGAATTTGTTCTTAACTGACTTGCCTAGTTAAATAAAGGTTAAAAAAACATGTGGTTTCCATATATGTGATGTGTTTGATACCGTTCCATTTATTCCATTCCAGCCATTACAATGAGCCCGTCCTCCTACCAGCCATCGCTGTTGGTGGGTTATTTTATACTAATGGCGCTAATTTAAATAGTTCGCTTGGAAAATGTTTAAGTTGTTTTAATGTTTGTAGTTGAAATGGTTAAAAAGCAGTAGCATTTAAAATGTCTACCACTGTGTTATTACTATGGTTGGCAATGAATCCATGTTTTGTAAATCTATGCAAATGAAATTGTTTTCTAGTTTATAAAGGTTTTAAAGAAGTCTGAACATTTTAAAGTTGGTCTTGTAGATTCATTTGTTATAATTTAAAAAGCATAAATCTTATAAAGAATCTGTATACAATCTAAGTAGGGTCAGTCTGATCATCTTAACATTGGTTTAGCATTGATAGCTTAAACGGTGAAAGAGGAGATAGGTCTCAAATGTTTGCCATTGAAATGCATTTGGAGATTTTAAATATTGTTGTAGTTAGAAAATTATAAATGATATAACAAATATGTTGTCAAGAAATCTAAGTTGGGGCAGTTTGCACATTTGGAAGTTGGTTTCGTGTTAAAAAGCTTCAATCGTTTAAGCTCAAGAGAGCGGAAGAAATCCAATAATAAGAGTATGTAAGAAATCTAGAGTGGTCTTACCTTCAGCAAGCACACTAATAACAGGAAGTATGTATGAAATCTAGAGTGGTCTTGCCTTCAGCAACCACACTAATAACAGGAAGTATGTATGAAATCTAGAGTGGTCTTGCCTTCAGCAACCACACTAATAACAGGAAGTATGTATGAAATCTAGAGTGGTCTTGCCTTCAGCAAGCGCACTAATTATGCTAATAAATATGTGGCATATTGTGGTATATTATGGCAAAATGAAATAAAGGGAACAGAAATAGTGCTACCTGTGTCACTTCCTGTCACATGCTCGTTGTGGATCTGCTGGAATCCTGGGACAGGCCGGGTAGTCAGGTACCAGACAGCATGGAGCACGTCAGTGGCATGGACCCGGTTATGATCTGAGTACAGGCAGAGATTCACACAGGACATTACACATCAGTCACAGTAATACTTCACCACATCATGTACATGAGGTAGAAGCTACTATTACATATGATGATGCATGTCTGTTTGGTGTCCTGCTGTATGTAGTGAACTGTAGGCATATTATGGGGACTCATTTCTACTTCATGACAACCCTATGGTTAGTTTCTAGACCTGGGTAAATCATTTCAAATAATACTTGAAGTGGGCATGATTTAGCTGCCTGGAATAGTCTAAACTGGCGTAATTAAGCTAAATTAAACGCCATTCAAATACCTTCATGTTATTTTGTATATATTTCTTACCCCCCCCCTTTTTCTCTCCAATTTTGTCATATCCAATTACGATCTTGTCTCATCGCTGCAACTCCCCAACGGGCTGGGGAGAGGCGAAGGCCATGCGTCCTCCAAAACATGACCCACCAAACCGCGCTCCTTAACACCAGCCCGCTTAACCCAGAAGCCAGCCGCACCAATGCGTCAGAGGAAACACCATTCAACTGACGACTGAGGTCAGCCTGCAGGCGCCCAGCCCACCACAAGGAGTTGCTAGAGCACGATGAGCCAAGTAAAGCCCCCCAGGCAAACCCTCCCCTAACCCGGACGCCGCTGGGCCAATTGTGCGCCGCCTTATGGGACTCTCGGTCACGGCCGGTTGTGACACAGCCTGGGATCGAACCCGGGTCTGCAGTGATGCCTCAAGCACTGCAAAGAAGTGCCTAAGACCGCTGCGCCACCCGGGAGGCCCATACCTTCATGTTTTTCACCCAGGTCTGATCATTTCTACATCTGAGTAGACAATACACCAAGTGTTAATATGGGCTTTGTGCCTGGACTGAAGAAAGCATAGGCAGCACTATACTCACAGGGAATATCCCTGTAGCCGTTCTCCAGAGCACAGAAATAGGACATGAACTCCCTCACAGGGATCTTAAACATCTCAAACAGACAAGTGTCCTGGAACAGAGTGTAGGTCACCTGGGGATAAAGACAACAAATAAAACACCTAGGTTAATTTAAAATCCAAATATTTTTTGGGGACATTAACCAAGTCATTCCCCTCAGACACAGACAGTGAGACACTGGGAGAACACAGTGTACTCAAAACAGCACATAGAGAAATCCACAAGGCAACCACGAGCATTCAGGACATCATTCAGTCAAATATCAGTAATGGGGATCATACCGTTCTCAACATTTAAACCAATCATTCAAGTGAGTTTCTACAAATAAATACATTCAACGGCTGCTTCACAAAACTACTCTTAGGCCTAAGAGCCCTGGTCTAAATTTGTGCACTATATAGGGAATAGTGTGCCATTTGGGATACAGCCCAGGTGTTTCTTATTCAAAAATTAATTGATGTAACACAGTGGTTCTCAAACTTTTTATACTCCCGTACCCCTTCAAACATTCAACCTCAGCTGCGTAACCCCTCTAGCACCATGGGCCGTGCACTCTCAAATGTTGTTTTTTGCCATCATTGTAAGCCTGCCACACACACTATACGATACATTTATTAATCATAAGAATGAGCGTGAGTTTGTCACAACCCGGCTCGTCTTTCAAGCTGTCAGGCATTCCCTTGGCAGCAAAGAGCCTCTCGGTGGATGCTGCAGTGTACCCAAGTGGTGTCGGGAGCAATGCTTGCATGCGCGTTACTACTCCACTATGTCTCCCTGTCATGGCTTTTGCGCCATCAGTACAGATAACAACATGACCAGCAGCTACATTTGGCTACATAAGGACCGTTAGTGGAATTCCCATGAGAAAGTAAAGGTTAATGTGATTGGATGTTAATTATTTGACTAGGCTACCTGTATTTGACATTGTGTTGTTATTTTGCTGAACAATAGATGGTTTCATTTTATTTTTGGCAGTGAAACAAGGCTACTCAGGCGAGAGAGAAAAACTCACCCAAATGTATAGCCCCGTTGGAAAATATAAATGGACTGTTTGAAAAATGTGAAGATAAAAAAGAATAATATATACAATAAAAAATTACATGTGAATCATATTTTTATTTGGAGTACACCCGACGGCATTGCCCCCAGTTTGGGAATACCTGATGTAACAGATCATGGCGTAATGACAGATAGATGGTTGCTATATGGTTGGTATGTGCTTGTACTGACGTAGCTGAGTATTCTTCCTGTCTTCCCTCCTGTTCTGTCCATCAGGTCAAAGATCTGGAAGTTCCAGCTGTTGATCTTCTCCATGAGGTCATCGTGGTTCTCCAGCAGGGGGTCTAGTCTGAACTCACCCTACGGGCAGGAGAGGACAACAGCACAGACACATTTTAAACACACAAACACACACATTTTTAAGACACACACACACACACACACACGTTTAGATAAACACAGACATACATGCACACACACACACACACACACACACACACACACACACACACACACACACACACACACACACACACACACACATACATACATACATATTAAAACACACACACGCATCATTTACACACACGTTTACATTAACACACCCATTAACACACACATTAACACACATTAAAACACACGCACATTAACACATACACAAACAGGCCCGTAGACAACCAGACTATCCAAAACACCACATTGTAAATCTTATGAATCTTATTCCTCTGTTAAGGGGATGAAAGCAGGCTCCAGACTGACTATGTATGCGTTGCTTTTGAATAATTCACTTTTGAATTACCCCACAGAATCCTCAGATGAACCCTACACAGTTGTCTTAACAGCTGGCTCGATTTAACAAGGTTTGGTTTGTCCAATAATGAAAGTGAGAGCACAGCCCAAGTAAACGGCGGGGGCATTCCAGGACAGAGCCAGATCAACACTACCCCCATCACACTGGATTTACACGGCTGTTAGATACATCACAACAGACTGAAAGACATGCACTCAATGAGTATCTGAGGAAAACCTTTACTGTGTTCCCAGAACTAACTAGAGAACACATCATATAGCAAGCTACTCTGTTACATGTGTTGGCCTGAGTGTGTTCTCACTCAGAGGGAGTCTCCTGGCTGGGATAGTTTAGCGGCAGCAATGCTACACACAGGAAGGCTAACGAACGCTGTAAGGTGTTAGCATTGACTGAGACCTATCCCTTCAAAGTTACTGTTATGTAACAGCATAGCCTACCTTTGTTTCTTAAGTCTGCAGCGCGGGGATGTTAGCCTAGCAGTAGGGTGCATTCACACAGGGCAACACAGAGTAAAATGACAGAGCCAACACAATGTATTTCAATGGGGAAGGTGCGTTGGAGTAGCGGAGGGGAGGCGTGTCAGGTTGCATGAGGTTGTGCTAAACAACGCACTACCAAAACACTCTCAAAATGGTACATAGCTCATACTCCTCCGTTAGCTTGTGTGGGAATGCACCCTTAGCATACTGTACCACTGTGTACCTCTGTTTCCTGTGTCTGCTGCTCTGTGGTGGGGCTCTGCTCTTTCTTGTCTGTCTGGCACCGGCTCCCTGCGTCTGGACTCCTGTCCCCCGTCGACTCGGCCTCCACACTCTCCTCCCTGATCAGTGCCTCTCCCATGAACTCTGACCCCTCACCTGCTGTGGAGGAGACACATTGCAAATCACAGTGAGTTGACCACTGGTTTCGCATTATTCTAATGAATTGACTCTCTGGTACAGCATGTCCAAATGGTTTTCAGTCATTTAAGAGTGGAAACTTTAAGCTAAGCCATGGGTGTGTGCACAAAAACACTGTGCAGCCTATGTCTGTACAGAGTGAGGCTACATTCCAGCAGGTGTCATACCTGAGCGTCTGCGCTGGGCCTCAGCATGACCAGTGAATGGCAGGTGTCCCTCCCCCGCCTCCATACTGGGCATGTTCTTCAGCATCTGACGACCACAGCTACAGGGTGAGCAGAGGGACAAATACAGCCGCCATCATCATCAACACACATGGTGAAATGCAATTCTACTCTACAGCTGAACTGGTTCTACAACACCAGAAGATAATGGAGGGGGAAGGGGGTAGTAAATTGCCCTACCTGGTGCACATGGCCGCGGGGTTGCGGTAAGGCCCCTGGAAGTCAGGGGAGCTGAGGATGTAGCCCAGGGGCTTGTGCAGGTTGACACTGGGCTTGGTGAGGAAGTCAGCTGTGTCGGGGAACTCCACCGGGGGGCGCGTGACCTGGGAGGAGAGACCTCCCCCTTGAGGACTGTGGCTCGGGGAGCTGACAGGACTCAGAATGGGGGACGCACCTGTAGAGCGAGAGAGATGGAAGAGAAATGAGAGAGAGAGAGATAGTCAAACAACTTAAAAACACATTCCACTTCCACACAGTGTATCAGACCTGTGTGTACAGTAAATCTTCATGGTCTCACCTGCTCTCCTGGGCCCGGCATGGTAGGTCAGGGTCACAGAGGAGGACCTCTGCTTAGGGATGGTCAACAGGTTAGCATTGGGCCCATTGGACAGAGACCCCGTGCTGGAACACACACACACACACACACACACACACACACACACAAAACATGGCACTTACTGCTAGAACTAATGAGACAACATCAGTTAAAATGCTTTCATATTCAATCTACACCATTATAAAGTTAAACTTTTTCACACCCGCTCTTATGTATAAAGATGAACTTAGAGAAATGTTACATAGCATACAGTAACACTAATTATATGACTCATTAGGTGCTCAAAGTAAGACAATGAAAATCAATGTTGAAAATGGATCGTTGAAGAAGACAAAGATCCCTAAAAGATCAAGTGAGTCATCTTAACAGTGTTGGAACAAAGAGAATGAAGGAATGTTATGGTCATTATCTGTTAGGCATTTCAGCTTACAGAGCTTGACCACTACTGCCCCCCTGTGGATATAAAGGGGAAACACATCTCCAGGGAGTTTAATCAAAGACAGATGGTAGGTAACAAAGAATGTGTTGCTGAGGGAGGGCCTGCTTGTTTATATCAGGGTAAAGATGGGGAGTGTGCCATGTTGAAAATGACTTGACCTGGAAAGATATTCTATATACCTTTAAGCCAGTAGTTCTGAGTTCTGAAAGTAGTGCCCGTGAGCAAAAAGTGGTCCCCAAAAACTCCGTAATACCTCGCAAATATGCAGATATGTGCACCACATCATTACTCCGTTTCTCTCTCTACTGTGTGAGTGTCTTGCTAGCTGTCACTCAAATGGTGAGGGACTGAAGCTCATTTGCTAAAACTCAAATTGCTAGGGGGATAGCCCACATAGGGGTAAATGCAGGGAAAATGTCATGTAGGGAAAATTTCATGGCTAATTGAGGTAAGACAGTAATTCTGCTCATAGATTATGCATGCATGAACTACACATTGACACATTCAGCCAAAAGCGTGAGGTTTAAAAAATACTTATTAGTCGCCAAATTACTGGGGCATGTCTTTAACCTTTAACCTGGTATCTGAACTCTGAAGTCCCACCTGTATGTGGTCGTACCTGGTAATATTGAGGTCACGGTGTGTGTGGTCGTACCTGGTCATATTGAGGTTACGGTGTGTGTGGTCGTACCTGGTCATATTGAGGTCAGGGTGTGTGTGTGTGTGTGTGGTCGTACCTGGTAATATTGAGGTCAAGGTGTGTGTGTGTGTGGTCGTACCTGGTCATATTGAGGTCAGGGTGTGTGTGTGTGTGGTCGTACCTGGTAATATTGAGGTCAAGGTGTGTGTGTGTGGTCGTACCTGGTCATATTGAGGTTAGGGTGTGTGTGTGTGGTCGTACCTGGTCATATTAAGGTCAGGGTGTGTGTGTGTGGTCGTACCTGGTCATATTGAGGTCAGGGTGTGTGTGTGTGGTCGTACCTGGTCATATTGAGGTCAGGGTGTGTGTGTGTGGTCGTACCTGGTCATATTGAGGTCAGGGTGTGTGTGTGTGGTCGTACCTGGTCATATTGAGGTCAGGGTGTGTGTGTGTGTGGTCGTACCTGGTCATATTAAGGTCAGGGTGTGTGTGTGTGTGGTCGTACCTGGTCATATTGAGGTCAGGGTGTGTGTGTGTGGTCGTACCTGGTCATATTGAGGTCAGGGTGTGTGTGTGTGTGGTCGTACCTGGTCATATTGAGGTCAGGGTGTGTGTGTGTGTGGTCGTACCTGGTCATATTGAGGTCAAGGTGTGTGTGGTCGTACCTGGTAATATTGAGGTCAAGGTGTGTGTGGTCGTACCTGGTCATATTGAGGTCAGGGTGTGTGTGTGTGGTCGTACCTGGTCATATTGAGGTCAAGGTGTGTGTGTGTGGTCGTACCTGGTCATATTGAAGTCACTGTGTGTGTGTAGTAATGTTGAGGTCAAGGTGTGTGTGGACGTACCTGGTCATATTGAGGTCAAGGTGTGTGTGTGTGGGGTCGTACCTGGTCATATTGAGGTCAAGGTGTGTGTGTGTGGCCGTACCTGGTCATATTGAGGTCAAGGTGTGTGTGTGTGGTCGTACCTGGTCATATTGAGGTCAAGGTGTGTGTGGCCGTACCTGGTCATATTGAGGTCAAGGTGTGTGTGGCCGTACCTGGTCATATTGAGGTCAAGGTGTGTGTGGTCGGGCCTCCCGGGTGGCGCAGTGGTCTAGGGCACTGCATCGCAGTGCTAACTGCGCCACCAGAGTCTCTGGGTTCGCGCCCAGGCTCTGTCGCAGCCGGCCGCGACCGGGAGGTCCGTGGGGCGACGCACAATTGGCATAGCGTCGTCCGGGGTAGGGAGGGTTTGGCCGGTAGGGATATCCTTGTCTCATCGCGCTCCAGCGACTCCTGTGGCGGGCCGGGCGCAGTGCGCGCCAACCAAGGGGGCCAGGTACACGGTGTTTCCTCCGACACATTGGTGCGGCTGGCTTCCGGGTTGGAGGCGCGCTGTGTTAAGAAGCAGTACGGCTGGTTGGGTTGTGCTTCGGAGGACGCATGGCTTTCGACCTTCGTCTCTCCCGAGCCCGTACGGGAGTTGTAGCGATGAGACAAGGTAGTAATTACTAGCGATTGGATACCACGAAAATTGTGGAGAAAAAATTGGGGAGAAAAAAAAATAAAAAAAATAAAAAAATAAATAAATAGTGTGTGTGGTCGTACCTGGTCATATTGAGGTCAGGGTGTGTGTGGTCGTACCTGGTCATATTGAGGTCACGGTGTGTGTGGTCGTACCTGGTCATATTGAGGTCACGGTGTGTGTGGTCGTACCTGGTCATATTGAGGTCACGGTGTGTGTGGTCGTACCTGGTCATATTGATGTCAGGGTGTGTGTGTGTGGTCGTACCTGGTCATATTGAGGTCAAGGTGTGTGTGGTCGTACCTGGTCATATTAAGGTCAGGGTGTGTGTGTGTGGTCGTACCTGGTCATATTAAGGTCAGGGTGTGTGTGTGTGGTCGTACCTGGTCATATTAAGGTCAGGGTGTGTGTGTGTGGTCGTACCTGGTCGTATTAAGGTCAGGGTGGGGTCCCGGTCTCTTGCCGTTGTTGCGTTCCCAGCGGGAGGAGGCCGACTCCAGAGGGGGGAGAGGGGAGGAGGTGGAGCCGCGGCGGAGTTGGGGGGTTGGTAGGCTGTTCCTGCTGCTAAGACCCTAGGTGTGTGGAGGGGAGGAGGGAGACATTATTACATTATGGTCAATGATGCTATAACACAGTCAAAGGCAGATCTATATTCAGCGCACCACCAGGTTACATAGAGTAGAGCAGGTGTACAACTAAAAACAACTAAACTAAGTCTATGTAACACTGGTGAACACATAGAAGAGGAACATTCATTATGAGGATAAGATACCATGTATAAGTGGATAATGTGTTAGTGGATAATGTGTTGGCCTGCTAGTCTCAGCAGGCTTCTGTCTGTGTGTTAGTTATGACCTGCTAGTATCACATTCAGAAGGCTGCTGGAAGGCCCACCTTCAGAGGCTTCCTGTCGCCCCTCTCTGCAGGGTCCTCCACCTCGGTACAGGGGTAGAAACCTGGGAAGGGGGTGAAGGGGTTAACCCTGGGTCGACAGGAGCCAGAGAAGGTCCCCATGAGGCTGCTGACGCTGCGCAGGGACGAGACGGTGTGTGGTGACAGGGACGAGTCCATCAGCAGGTCAGACACCATGTTCCTGGCCTCGTTGATGACCGACAGGTCCACTCCGTTACCGCTTACCGCTCCCTGGAGACATAGAGGAGACAAGGGGACACATGTCAGAGAGATGCCTCATTCAGCACAACACAAACATACAGTAGATACTGTACTAAAGAAGAGAGCCTGGTGTCCTTTCCTCATTCCTTTACACTGTTTCTAATGAACCCAGAAAGGATTTAAATGACCAAACACAAAAGCTTCTGAAGAAGAAATTCCTTCTTAATTGCCATTGTTTCCTTAACTATAGACTTATGAAGAAAGTTAAGAGAAGTTGCTATTCCTCCAAAAGGTTCTTGGAAATGTTCTTATGTTACTTCTTATGTTTCTCCTTAAGCAAAAAATTAAGTAGAAATGAGATGCTTGAAAATAAAGTTATTTAATTTCTTCTTGGAATTCCCAGATAGCTAAACCCCTGTCTTAAACACATGGCAGTGAAAGAATATGCTAATGAAAGCTATTGAACATGTTCAATTGACTCACAAACTTCATCTGAAAGTTTCAAGAACATATTTTAGACCAGTAATCCCAATTAGAAATATGCTAACATGATTGCCATTGCTAGATAGACAGCTAGCTGGCTGGGTTGCCTAACGACAATCATCTTAAGATAGTTAAGACGTTCGTAAGAAGATATCTGAGATGTTCATGAGAAAAATCATGAATTCTTAAGACATTTTTGAGGATCTGCACTAATGAACTTCTTTTTCTTCTTCTTAAGAAGCTTCTTAAGTTTTTGCGTAAAAAGTGTTTAGTGAATCTGGGCCCAGGACATCTACAGGTATCACACATATGCAGGTAGACTGTCAGAAAGCTGTGACAGGACACTGCTGGCCTCATTGTGATGGGGCTGAGTTTGTCACTCCTCCTCTTACAGCATTGAAGGGTAGTGTGAAGGGCAGACAGGCTCGGTGCTGAGCTCATGGCATTGATGCTGGGTAATTGAAAGGCTGTTTGGACCAGTGATGTCAGTAATAAAGGGGAGTGGTGCTGACAGGGCATGGTGCTAGCTGGGCATGGTGCTGGCAGGGCATGGTGCTGGCAGGGCATGGTGCTAGCTGGGCATGGTGCTGGCTGGGCATGGTGCTGGCTGGGCCTGGTGCTGTCATGGCCTGGTGCTGGCAGGGCCTGGTGCTGGCAGGGCCTGGTGCTGGCAGGGCATGGTGCTGACAGGGCATGGTGCTGACAGGGCATGGTGCTGGCTGGGCATGGTGCTGGCTGGGCATGGTGCTGGCAGGGCATGGTGCTGGCAGGGCATGGTGCTGGCAGGGCATGGTGCTGGCAGGGTATGGTGCTGGCAGGGCATGGTGCTGGCAGGGCCTGGTGCTGGCAGGGCCTGGTGCTGGCAGGGCATGGTGCTGACAGGGCATGGTGCTGGCAGGGCATGGTGCTGACAGGGCATGGTGCTGGCAGGGTATGGTGCTGGCAGGGCATGGTGCTGGCAGGGCATGGTGCTGGCAGGGAATGGTGCTGGCAGGGCATGGTGCTGGCAGGGTATGGTGCTGGCAGGGCATGGTGCTGGCAGGGCATGGTGCTGGCAGGGCATGGTGCTAGCTGGGCCTGGTGCTGGCAGGGCATGGTGCTGGCTGGGCATGGTGCTGGCAGGGCATGGTGCTGGCAGGGCATGGTGCTGGCAGGGCATGGTGCTGGCAGGGCATGGTGCTAGCTGGGCATCATGGTGCAGGTGTGTGTGCCTGTGTGTGGAGTAAATGTGCAGCGCTAGCACTTCCCTGGCCCAGTGAAGACAGCTAGGAGGCTGTGTGTATGTCATGACGCTGACGGAGATCCTGCCTGCACCCCTCCCCCTCTTCACCCTGTCTATCCTACTGACTGTTGCTGTGCTGATAGACCCCATATAAAATACTAGAGGGTTTGGAGAACTAGGCTGCTTTTGAAGGCCCGGCTCTGTGGCCACAATGAGTGATGAGTGATGAGTGGGGCAGACGTCAGTCAGAGGAGCACAGCTTCCTGTTGATCTACCTGTACAGCGTGTCTGCAAAACACTGTGGATAACAACAGGATGACAACACACACAAGGCACAAAATACACACGCACACATACACAGGCCTACACACACAGTCCAAACATCTACACACACACACACACACACACACACACACACACACACACACACACACACACACACACACACACACACACACACACACACACACACACACGCTTACAAAAAACACAGATGCTTCCATTTTACGATGCATGAAGTAGACCTAGCATAAAACGTGTGTCAGCGATTTGACAATAAATTGAAACACAAGGCCAGTATACTAGATTAGAAAGATTATATGGAGGCTCTCCAAAATGTTTCGAGATAAATCTGATTTCCTAAAAGGTTGGAGTTAGTTAAAATAATTCACCGCTCTACTTATTGACTCCAGCCTCAATTCTTTGAAATATGACTAAATTACAGTGAGCTACACTAATACCATTTTTATTCAGTATCCTCATTTTACTTACATTTTGTCAATTCAATGCCCTCTCTGGGAAACCTAATTCACTTGTGAGGATTCTTGTTACCCTATGAGGGTTGATGATCTATAGTTCTATTCATGTTATTACAATTCATTCCATGGATGAAAGTAAAATATGAAATGATCCCCAACCCTAATTTGACTGACAGACTGCACATGTGCTCTAACAGTGATATACTGTACCAGTATCCGGATGAGTATATGATATACTGTAGCCATTATCCAGATGAAGCCAGTATCCAGATGAGTATATGATATACTGTACCCAGTATCCAGATGAGTATGTGATATACTGTACCCAGTATCCAGATGAGTATGTGATATACTGTACCCAGTATCCAGATGAGTATGTGATATACTGTACCCAGTATCCAGATGAGTATGTGATATACTGTACCCAGTATCCAGATGAGTATGTGATATACTGTACCAGTATCCAGATGAGTATATGATATACTGTACCAATATCCAGATGAGTATATTCTGTCAGTCAGTCAGTGAGAGAGTGAGAGTGAGAGTGCACACTAACCTGATACTGGGGCTTGTACCACTGCTTCAGGTCCCAGTCCCATAGGATCATCTGAACGAGAGAAACACACACATCAGTTAGGAGGCCTTGCTAGGCCTTGTGTGTTACAGATATATACTTATGCAGGTGTAGTAGACCTTACAGTGAAATGCTTACTTACAGGCTCTAACCAATTGTGCAAAAAAGGTATTAGGTGAACTACAGGTAAGTAAAGAAATAAAACAACAGTAAAAAGAAAGTGAAAAATAAGAGTAGCGAGGCTATATACAGTAGTGAGGCTACATACAGACACCGGTTAGTCAGGCTGATTGAGGTAGTATGTACATGTAGATATGGTTAAAGTGACTATGCATTTATGATGAACAGAGAATAGCAGTAGCGTAAAAGAGGGGTTGGCGGGTGGTGGGTAGCGGGACACAGTGCAGATAGCCCGGTTAGCCAATGTGGGGGTTCAGTGGTAGGTCGGCACAATTGAGGTAGTATGTACATTAGTGTATAGTTAAAGTGACTATGCATATATGATAAAGAGAGAGTAGCAGCAGCATAAAACAGTGGTTGTGGGGGGGGGGGGGGGGGGGGGCACACAATGCAAATAGTCCGGGTAGTCCAACTATTGCAAATAGTCCAACTTTTGTTGTTTTATCATAAGAGGTGAAGTGCTTCAACAGGTGTCAGTTCTAATACAACAGGTCCAAAATGAGAAACAGTCTATTTTACAACATTAGTCATAGTGTAACTGTTGTAGCATATTAAAGAGGTCAATGAGAAACAGTCTATTTTACAACATTAGACATAGTGTAACTGTTGTAGCATATTAAAGAGGTCAATGAGAAACAGTCTATTTTACAACATTAGTCATAGTGTAACTGTTGTAGCATATTAAAGAGGTCAATGAGATAGTGTTGTTACTTTATTCACCTCTAGTAGTTAACCTTAAGTAAACACACGAGGGTATGACAGAACCAGGTCAAACAGCTTACGTAGACGAATTACCAAACTGTGGACTTTCAACTGCCGTAGAGTGTTATTTAGGCCTACACACACAGAGAGAGCTATTGTGTCTAACTTATGCCTTTTGTAGAAAGGAAAAACACAAAAAGCAAACCACCTCGACCAGCTGACCACAATGAAACGTCAACAATGTTCCTCTCAGATCTTATCTAGGCCCTATTACGTCAATGACCAGCATTTCCACATGATCTGTCAGAGAAAAGTCACCAAACAGGAGCTCACAGTCTCACACAGACAAACTGCTACTATGCCACGAGTGTTAAACTTCCGTTGTCACATACTGGGTCGTAGGTTTACGTAGGACACACTGCAACAACTAGATCTACAGTAGGTGTTGAATTGCTGTGAATTGGTTTAGATAGATCTACAGTACAACCTCTAGAACGATACCATTTTTGCCATTTGTTGATATTATTTAATTCACTAGTTCGGCTACATTTTGGACAGTATTTTCACTCCAATAAAACATTTTAAGTAGGATATTGCATATAAATGTGTTTAAATCGTCAAACTACCACTTCTGGGAATAAAATAATAGCAACAAACACCCAACAGTATCTGTGGATGATCTATAGACAGAGCAGAACCTTCTGTACTGAATTAAGTGTGTCTTGGGAGCAGTTTGCCATCATACTGGGTGATCACTAGGTCTATACATGTCCTCTCAGGGAGGAAGGAACACAGGTTAGTCACCATGTTAAACCCATAGAGCAAACACTCATTCCCTCAAGACTCAGAGAGCATGTAGTCTTTCTACTGGCCACATGGGTGTGTGCTAGAGGCATGTGGATGGATGGACACACTTCAAGGCCTCTGCTCTCTCTAGTCTTTAGTCACAGACCACCTCTCAGACTTAAACACAAAAACACACAGCAATTCACATCTAAATAGACACAAAGCCCAATCCCAAACAGTCATTATGTAATATTGAAGTAGACCCGTATGCACTAAGCTCAACTGTCTGAGAGAACATTAGAACATTGACATATCTTATAATTACAGTGTAAATCATTGGTGCATGGTTGATGCTGAAGTGTTAGTTCACTGGTTCCCAATGCACTGGAACATAGTGCAGGGATAGGAAAACAACCTCCTTTCTGCAATGTAAGAAAGCATTTATTCTCCAGTGCTCTTTGTTTCACAGAACTGGAAACGCTGACATGAATCACATTAATCCAACATGTAATCCTCAAAGATATTTGCTTCTTAGCGTTAACTAACGGAATAAATAAGGATATCTTTGTGATTGCACAGGACCCTTAGTCTAGGTTGTGTGTTCAGTAGTAGACTGCTACAGAGTGTGAGAGCAGGTGTAGTGAGGAGTGATGCACCCTGGGAGTGTGAGTGATACCAGTGTTGTTCTAAATAATAATTGAGTATCAGAGACCAAGAATTGCGACCAGAGATCCTCTGAATGAACACAGAAACCAAAGCATTTATGTCAAGGGAATGTCTTCCCAAAACATATTTTATCTGCATCAAAAGACACCAGAGACAAAGAATACGAGGCCATTAAATAGGTTAGATTGGATGACAAATGTATCTGTGCTGCGCTTCTATGAGAGGCCTCGTTCCTTCCTCTCCAATCAGAGGCACTTTCATTGATCAGACCGGGATGCTCCGTGTTTGTCATCAGAATCTGTACAACGCAGCCAAACATTTAGTAAAGCAAATAAGCACTGCCATGGCAACTCAACAGAGCCCAGCAAACAATGCTCCAAACGCCATGGCGACGGGATGGCGGGAGAGGGCCGGAGGAAAGATTTGTCGGACATCTGCTTGTTTACAGAAAGAGCGGGGCGGAGGAGAGAGAGAGAGATGGGTCAGGGGGAGGGAGAGAGTGAGGAGAGAGAGAGGGAGTGACAGAGAGGGAGAGGTAAAGAGAGTGAGGGAGAGAGAGAGGCTGCCATGGAGTGTAGTGGATGACACAGTCGAGACGTGCTGCTGGCCTGGCTGTCAGACTGGAGCTAGGGAGTGTGTTCCTCAGGCACGTGTGTCCTTGTGACGCTTTGTTCACACCTCTGTGAGCACGCACACACGCACGCACGGCCTGTTCATATCTCTCTGTACACTCCATGTTCCTCTTCACCTCAACACGTTGTCTCACACGAAAAATGCCAAGCTCTGTTCACACATGATTTGACAGTGAATGAAACACAGTTCCACAGACAGGGGAATGTGGGTCAACAGCAGAGTTCAATGGCCACAATACACAGGCCTGTTAGCTAGCCACTGTGTGTGTAACAACAACATTATGCGCGCACACACACACACACACACACACCTGCCTAATTACAGATTCACCAGTTTTTAGGTCAAAAGAGAGCATCATGTGTCATTCTTAACAAGAAAGAGGAGGATTGTCATGAGGATGAACACATCCAAGTAGGCTACACATTTAAACACACACACATGTATGTAACATGGTACAATACTGTAATCAAGCTATGCTACATCCTCTCCTATTTTAACACAACTCTACTTGTAAATTAAAATGGAGGTAAACATACTGGGACATTCTAATCTGTATGAGACGGTCACAATGGAGGCCTGATAAAGTCACAATAGTCACAATATAGAGCCTGATATAGGCACATTAGTCAAAATATAGGGCCTAATATAGTCAGAATATAGGGCCTAATATAGTCACAGTATAGTCAAAATATAGGGCCTAATATAGTCACAAAATAGGGCCTAATATAGTCACAATTTAGAGCCTAATATATTCACAATATCGGACCTAATACACACTACCGGTAAAACGTTTTAGAACACCTACTCATTCAAGGTTTTTCTTTATTTTTTACTATTTTCTCCATTGTAGAATAATAGTGAACACATCAAAACTATGAAATAACACATATGGAATCATGTAGTAACCAGAAAAGTATTAAACAAATCAAAATATATTTTATATTTGAGATTCTTCAAAGTAGCCACCCTTTGACTTGACAGGTTTGCACACTCTTGGCAGGCCTGTGGAATGTTGTCCCACTCCTCTTCAATGTCTGTGCAAAGTTGCTGGATATTGACAGGAACACACTGTCATAACACGTCAATCCAGAGTAGAGATCGACCGATTATGATTTTTCAACGCCGATACCGATTATTGGAGGACCAAAAAAAGCCGATACCGATTAAATTCGGCCAATTTTTTACATTTATTTGTAATAATGACAATTACAAGAATACTGAATGAACACTTATTTTAAATCAATAAAATAAATGTTGCCTCGAATAAATAATGAAACATGTTCAATTTGGTTTAAATAATGCAAAAACAAAGTGTTGGAGAAGAAAGTAAAAGTGCAATATGTGCCATGTAAGTTCCTTGCTCAGAACACGAGACAATATGAAAGCTGGTGGTTCCTTTTAACATAAGTCTTCAATATTCCCAGGTAAGAAGTTTTAGGTTGTAGTTATTATAGGAATTATAGGACTATTTCTCTCTATACGATTTGTATTTCATATACCTTTGACTATTGGATGTTCTTATAGGCACTTTAGTATTGCCAGTGTAACAGTATAGCTTCAATCCCTCTCCTCGCCGCTACCTGGGCTCGAACCAGGAACACATCGACAACAGCCACCCTCGAAGCAGCGTTACCCATGCAGAGCAAGGGGAACAACTACTCCAAGTCTCAGAGCGAGTGATGTTAGAAACGCTATTAGCGCGCATGCCGCTAACTAGCTAGCCATTTCACATCAGTTACACCAGCCTAATCTCAGGAGTTGATAGGCTTGAATTCATAAACAGCAGAGCTGCTGGCAAAACGCATGAAAGTGCTGTTTGAATATATGCTTAAGAGCCTGCTGGTGCCCACCATCGCTCAGTCAGACTGCTCTATCAAATCATAGACTTAGTTATAACATAATAACACACAGAAATATGAGCCTTAGGTCATTAATATGGTTGAATCCGGAAACTATCATCTCGAAAACAAAACATTTATTCTTTCAGTGAAATACGGAACCGTTCCGTATTTTATCTAACGGGTGGCATCCATCAGTCTAAATATTCCTGTTACATTGCACAACCTTCAATGTTATGTCATAATTACGTAAAATTCTGGCAAATTAGTTCGCAATGAGCCAGGCGGCCCAAACTGTTGCATATACCCTGAAGAGAAGTGACACAATTTCACCTGGTTAATATTGCCTGCTAACCTGGATTTCTTTTAGCTAAATATGCAGGTTTAAAAATATATACTTCTGTGTATTGATTTTAAGAAAGGCATTGATGTTTATGGACTAGTTAACTGTAAGGTTGCAAGATTGAATACCTGAGCTGACAAGGTAAAAATCTGTCGTTCTGCCCCTGAACAAGGCAGTTAACCCACCGTTCCTAGGCCGTCATTGAAAATAAGAATGTGTTCTTAACTGACTTGCCTAGTTAAATAAAGGTGAAAAAAAAAGGTCTTGTTATGAAAACTTGACGAAACTTGTCGACCTCTAATCCAGAGCATCCCAACCACGCTCAATGGGTGACATGTCTGGTGAGTATGCAGGCCATGGAAGAACTGTGACATTTTCAGCTTCCATGAATTGTGTACAGATCCTTGCGACATGGGGCCGTGCATGATCATGCTGAAACATGAGGTGATGACGGCAGATGAATGGCACAACAATGGGCCTCAGGATCTCGTCATGGTATCTCTGTGCATTCAAATTGCCATTGATAAAATGTAAGTGTGTTCATTGTCCATATTAATGCCTGCCCATACCATAACCCCACCGCCACCATGAGGCACTCTGTTCACAACAGCAAACTGATCACCCACATGACACCATACACGCTGTCTGCCATCTTCCCGGTACAGTTGAAACCGGGATTCCGCCGTGAAGAGCAGACTTCTTCAGCGTGCCGGTTGCCATCGAAGGTGAGCATTTGCCCACTGAAGTCGGTTAACGACGCCAAATTGCAGTCAGGTCCAGACCCCTAGTGAGGATGACGAGCATGCAGATGAGCTTCCCTGAGACGGTTTCTGACAGTTTGTGCAGAAATTCTTCGGTTGTGCAAAACGAGTCTGAGTGGCTGATCTCAGATGATCCCGTAGGTGAATAAGCCGGATGTGGAGGTCCTGGGCTGGTGTGCTTACACGTGGTCTGTTGTTGTGAGGCTGGTTGAACTTACTGCCAAATTCTCTAAAACGACATTGGAGGCGGCTTATGGTATAGAAATGAACATTCAATTTTTTTGCAACAGCTCTGGTGGACATTCCTGCAGTCAGCATGCCATTTGAATGCTCCCTCAATGCTTGAGACATCTGTGGCATTGTGTTGTGTGACAAAACTGCAGATTTTTGAGTGACCTTTTACAGCACAAGGTGCACCTCTGTAATAATCATGCTGTTTAATCAGCTTCTTGATATGCCACACTTGTCAGGTAGATGGATTATCTTGCCAAAGGAGAAATGCTCACTAACAGGGATGTAAACAAACTTGTGCACAAAATTTGCATATGAAACATTTCTGGGATCTTTTACTTCAGCTCATGAAACAAGGGACCAACAATTTGCATGTTGCGTTCATATTATATTTTTGTTCAGTGTAATAAAAAATCTCAAATAGTTCATTGATTGAGGAGACAGAATTTGTTAGGTGTTTTGGTTCTTGATCTTGGTGTGAGGTGAGGTATTTGTGAGGAGGGAGCTGTGTGTTGTGAGTGGCTGGGAGAGGGGAAAGTGTCGGCATGTGCGTTTCTCACCTTCCTGCCCCTAGCCCTGGGTTATGACAGGGAGCCGAATAACTCCACACTGACATGCTACAGCCCTCAAACGGGCCCACCCAACCCGCCCCACCCCACCCCACCCGCCAACCAGGGCCAGCCAGCCAGGGAACCACACCAAAACAACACCCTATAACACACCCTGGTCCTGCTGCAACACCAGCCATATCCTTTGATGACTGATGGCTGCCTGGCCTTAACCGTCAATATCACCCCCACAGTCAGCCACAACCCCACAACCAAAACTGACATCTAATTACTCTGCTGCAGTCTGCAGACAGACGGCTTGCCACACCATAGACCAGAGTTCCCCAACTGCTGGCCCGCGTGGTTTTATTTGGCCCCCAAATAAAACCATGTTTGAGCAAAACAAAAGTCTGCTCAAATTTATTTGAATTTTGGAAATATGTTCCAAACTATTCCCAAACATAATTTATCAAATAGTTTTATCTGGACACTTTCTGTCTTTGATATTGCTACTATGAAAGTAACCATTTATCGTTTACACCTTCTGTATCCTGCGCATGTGACAAATACAATTAGATTTAGTTTGATATAGTGTGTGTTTACCAGAGACAGTAATGTGAAGAAAAACATGACCTGCACCAAAATCATATTAGGAAATAGACCAAGGACTAGATAGAGTATTTGCTCCTGGAGTTTTTCCTTATTGTAGTCTACTACTTAGTCTTGAAATCTTTGTTTTTTTGCAATACTACTAACTGTGCTTAGCACATGGCCTCACATGTGAATCCTCAAAGAGATGGGTGGGGCTAAAGCTTAAGAGGGTGTGAACGATGATCAATGGGTGTAGACAAAGATGAACTCTCCAGTAGATGTACCAAAATATTCAAGGACCATTTTCTCAAAAGTGTGTTTACAAGTTTATCAACTTTCAAAGCAGAATTACTTCCCCATTGGTCCTCAACTGCAGTGTATGATGTACCATTTTCTAGCTCTGAGTCTCTATGTTATCCAACATAAAAAACACATTTTGCTAAATAGAACCGAATCCAGGTGGGGTGTTACATACACAATATATAGAATAGTATGTCGATTAGGCTATTTCAGCCACACCAGCTGCTGACAGGTGTATAAAATCGAGCACACAGCCATGCAATCACCATAGACCAGGTATTCCCAAACTGGGGTACGCAATGCAGTCGGAGGTACGCCAAATAAAAATGTGATGAAAAATGAAAAAAACATGAAAAATCCAGAAAATCACATTGTATGATTTTTAAGTAATTAATTTGCATTGTATTGCATGACATAAGTATTTGATACATCAGAAAAGCAGAACTTAATATTTGGTACAGAAACCTTTATTTGCAATTACAGAGATCATACATTTCCTGTAGTTCTTGACCAGGTTTGCACACACTGCAGCAGGGATTTTGGCCCACTCCTCCATACAGACATTCTCCAGATCCTTCAGGTTTCGGGGCTGTCGCTGGGCAATACGGACTTTCAGCTCCCTTCAGCTCCCTTCTATTGGGTTCAGGTTTGGAGACTGGCTAGGCCACTCCAGGACCTTGAGATGCTTCTTACGGAGCCACTCCAGAGTTGCCCTGGCTGTGTGTTTCGGGTCGTTGTCATGCTGGAAGACCCAGCCACGACCCATCTTCAATGCTCTTACTGAGGGAAGGAGGTTGTTGGCCAAGATCTCGCGATACATGGCCCCATCCATCCTCCCCTCAATACGGTGCAGTCGGCCTGTCACCTTTTCAGAAAAGCATCCCCAAAGAATGATGTTTCCACCTCCATGCTTCACGGTTGGGATGGTGTCCTTGGGGTTGTACTCATCCTTCTTCTTCCTCTAAACACGGCGAGTGGAGTTTAGACCAAAAAGCTCTATTTTTGTCTCATCAGACCACATGACCTTCTCCCATTCCTCCTCTGGATCATCCAGATGGTCATTGGCAAACTTCAGACGGGCCTGCACATGCGCTGGCTTGAGCAGGGGGACCTTGCGTGCGCTGCAGGATTTGAATCCATGACGGCGTAGTGTGTTACTAATGGTTTTTCCTTTGAGACTGTGGTCCCAGCTCTCTTCAGGTCATTGACCAGGTCCTGCCGTGTAGTTCTGGGCTGATCCCTCACCTTCCTCATGATCATTGATGCCCCACGAGGTGAGATCTTGCATGGGGCCCCAGACCGAGGGTGATTGACCGTCATCTTGAACTTCTTCCATTTTCTAATAATTGCTCCAACAGTTGTTGCCTATTGTCCTGTAGCCCATCCCAGCCTTGTGCAGGTCTACAATTGTATCCCTGATAAAATCCCTGTCCTTACACAGCTCTCTGGTCTTGGCCATTGTGGAGAGGTTGGAGTCTGTTTGATTGAGTGTGTGGACAGGTGTCTTTTATACAGGTAACGAGTTCAAACAGGTGCAGTTAATACAGGTAATGAGTGGAGAACAGGAGGCCTTCTTAAAGAAGAACTAACAGGTCTGTGTGAGCCGGGATTCTTACTGGTTGGTAGGTGATCAAATACTTATGTCATGCAATAAAATGCAAATTAATTACTTAAAAACCATACAATGTGATTTTCTGGATTTTTGTTTTAGATTCCGTCTCTCACAGTTGAAGTGTACCTATGATAAAAAATTACAGACCTCTACATGCTTTGTAAGTAGGAAAACCTGCAAAATCGGCAGTGTATCAAATACTTGTTCTCCCCACTGTATATATATATTTTTTTACTTCACGTTTTCAAACAGTACATTCATATTTTCCAACGGGGCTATACATTTGGGTGAGGTTTCTTTCTCGCCTGAGTAGCCTCGGTTCACTGCCAATTTTTTTTTTTAACCATCTAGTGTTCAGCGAAATAACAACACAATGTAAAATACAGGTAGCCTAGTCAAATAATTAACATCCAATCACATTAACCGTTACTCTCTCGCGGGAAACCTTCACTCTTGCGCAGACATTTAGAAACGAAAAATAAGCCACAGGAGTTTTTGGAGCGAGAATAAAGACGACTTTTGAGTAGTAAGACATGTATAAAAGCAACAGATACCATTAATAAGAAGGGGCTAGAAGTTTCTTATGTGGTGAGCTACCGAGTGGCTAGGACAGGCAAGTCCCATACTACTGTGGAGGACTTAATGATTCCTGCTGCAGCGGATTTAGCTGGGACAATGCTGGGCTAAAAAGGCCCAAAAAACGATACAGACAATGACTTCATCAAACAACACTGTTTCACGACGCATCAGTGACATGGCAGGAGATCTTTTGAAACAATTACTGCTTCGCATACAAGCCAGTGAATTCTATGCGTTACAGCTGGATGAGTCAACAGACGTGGCGGGCCTGGCAGATCTGCTGCTATATGGCCGTTACGTTTACAGGGGATCAATTAAGGAAGACATCCTCTTCTGAAAACCACTGGAAACAAGGACAACATGAGGGGATATTTTTTAAGTACTGGACAGCTTTGTGACATCAAATGGACTTTGGTGGTCAAGATGTGTTGGTATCTGTACTGATGGCGCAAAGCCATGACAGGGAGACATAGTGGAGTGGTAACGCGCATGCAAGCAGTTGCTCCCTACGCCACTTGGGTACACTGCAGCATCCACCAAGAGGCTCTTGCTGCCAAGGGAATACCTGACAGCTTGAAAGACGTTTTGGACACTACAGTGAAAATGGTTAACTTTGTTAAAGCAAGGCCCCTGAACTCTTGTGTATTTTCTGCATTATGAAATGATATGGGCAGCGACCATGTAACACATTTACAACATACAGAAATACTCTGGTTATCAAAGTATTGACACGTTTTTTAAAATTGAGAGACAAGCTTAAAGTTTTCTTTACTGACCATAATTTTCACTTGTCTGACCGCTTGCATGCTGACTGGTTTCTCACACGACTGGCCTATCTGGGTGATGTTTTTCTCGCCTGAATGATCTGAATCTGGGATTACAGGGACTCTCCGCAACTATATTCAATGTGCGGGACAAAATTGAGGCTATGATTAAAAAGTTGGTGCTCTTCTCTGTCTGCATTAACAAGGACAACACACAGGTCTTTCCATCATTGTATGATTTTTTTGTGTGCAAATGAACTCAAGCTTATGGACAATGTCAAATGTGATATAGCGAAGCACCTGAGTGAGCTGGGTGCAAAATTACGCAGGTACTTTCCTGAAACTGACGACACAAACAACTGGATTCGTTATCCCTATCATGCCCTGCCTCCAGTCCACTTACCGATATCTGAACAAGAGAGCCTCATCGAAATTGCAACAAGCGGTTCTGTGAAAATTGAATTTAAATCAGAAGCAACAGAGTTTCTTGCCTTGGCAAATCGCACTGTTAAGACACTGATGCTCTTTGCAAACACGTACCTATGTGAGAGTGGATTCTCGGCCCTCACTAGCATGAAAACTAAATACAGGCACAAACTGTGTGTGGAAAATGATATAAGACTGAGACACTCTCCAATACAACCCAACTTTGCAGAGTTCTGTGCATCCTTTCAAGCACACCCTTCTCATTAAACTGTGGTGAGTTATTCACCATTTTTGATGAACAAATACAGTTTTATATGTAAGATGGCTAAATAAAGAGAAAAATGATTGATTATTATTTGCGCCCTGGTCCTATAAGAGCTCTTAGTCACTTCCCACGAGCCGGGTTGTGACAAAAACTAACACTCATTCTTATGATTAATAAATGTATCGTATAATGTGTGTGGCAGGCTTACAATGATGGCAAAAAACAACATTTGAAAGTGCGCGGACCCTAGTGCTAGAGGGGTTACGCAGCTGAGGTTGAATGTTTGAAGGGGTACGGGACTATAAAAAGTTTGGGAACTACTGCCATAGACAAAAATTGGCAGTAGAATGGCCTTAGTGAAGAGCTCAGTGACTTTCAACATGGCACAGTCATAGGATGCCACCTTTCCAACAAGTCAGTTCGTCAAATTTCTGCCATGTTAGAGCTGCCCCGCTCAACTGTAACTGCTGTTATTGGGAAGTGGAAACAGCCGGGAAGTAGCAGGCCACACAAGCTCACAGAATGAGACCGCCCAGTGCTGAAGCGCGTAGCACGTTAAAATCATCTGTCTTCTGTTGCAGCACTACCGAGTTCCTGCCTCTGGAAGCAACGTCAGCACAATAACTGTTCCTGGGGAGCTTCATGAAATAGGTTTCCATGGCCGAGCAGCTGCATACAAGCCTAAGATCACCATGCGCAATGCCAAGTGTCGGCTGGATTGGTGTAAAGCTCGCTGCCATTAGACTCTGGAGCAGTGGAAACGCGTTCTCGAGTGATGAATCCCGCTTCACCATCTGGCAGTCCGACGGACAAATATGAGTTTGGTGGATGCCAGGCGAACGCTACCTGCCCCAATGCATAGTGCCAACTGTAAAGTTTGGTGGAGAGGAATAATGGTCTGGGGCTGTTTTTCATGGTTTGGGCTAGGCCCCTTAGTTCCAGTGAAGGGACATTTAACACTACAGCATACAATGACATTCTAGACAATTCTGTGCTTCCAACTTTGTGGCAACAGTTTGGGGAAAGTCCTTTCCTGTTTCAGCATGATAATGCCCCCGTGCACAAAGCGATGTCTATACAAAAATGTTTTGTAGAGATCGGTGTGGAAGAACTTGACTGGCCTGCACAGAGCCCGGACCTCAATCCCATCGAACACCTTTGGGATGAATTGGAAAGCCGACTGCCAGGCCTATTCGCCCAACATCAGTGCCCAACCTCACTAATGGTCTTGTGGCTGAATGGAAGCAAGTTCCCGCAGCAATGTTCCACCATCTAGTGGAAAGCCTTCCCAGAAGAGTGGAGGCTGTTATAGCAGCAGAGGGGGGACAAACTCCATATTAATGCCAATGATTTTGGAATGAGATGTTCGATGAGCATGTGTTCGCATACTTTTGGTAATGTAGTGTATGTGATCGAATACAAATGTAAGCAAGGTTGAAATTATTATGTTTAAGTCAAATAGTATATCTGTTTGGGCTTCTTGCGGTCAATTTGCAGTCTACATATTATTTTTAATGTTATTGTCGTTGAAGTGGTCTGTTGGTTTATTCTGTAGGTTGGATGACTTTGAACATCATTGCTGAGAGTTCTAAAGCTTTTGAAAAAGCTACCATCAAGGCACGTGACAGATGGGAGCAATAATAAAGATTCTGGTGCACTCTTCAGTTGGCTCCACTTTCTTATATTAAGAGGCTTGAAGAATGATTATTGTGATATAATGTTTACGTCATTGAGTATGTGCAGTTAAAATGTGTCCATAGAATCAATGACTGAAAGATGTATTTTCAACATCTGTAAATTATGTATTTTCAATGTCCGGAAAATTCGTAATATTTTTAGTTTTTCTCCCTTTTTCTCCCCAATTTCGTGACATCCAATTGGGAGTTACAGTCTTGTCCCATCGCTGCAACTACGATACGGACTCGGGAGAGGCAACGGTCGAGAGCCATGCGTCCTCCAAAACACGACCTGCCAGGCCTCACTGCTTCTTGACACACTGATCGCTTAATCCGGAAGCCAGCTGTACCAATGTGTCGGAGGAAACACTGTACAGCTGGCGACCGTGTCAGTGTGCATGCGCCTGGCCCACCACAGGAGTCACTAGTGCGCGATGGGACAAGGACATCCCAGCCGGCCAAACCCTCCCCTAACCCGGACGATTTTGAGCCAATTGTGCGCCGCTCATGGGTCTCCCGGTCGTGGCCCAACTGCAACAAAGCCCGGGATCGAATCCGGATCTGTAGTGACGACTCAAGCACTTAGACCGCTGCACCACCCAGGAGGCCGAAAATACGTCTTTTTTAAGTCCAGAAAATAAGTATTTTCACCTTTCATTCAGCACCTAAAATGCACCTGACGTCAACATCTGGAAAAGGATGTCTGGAAGAGATGTCTAAAAGACGTAATTTTGCTTACTGGGTTAATCATTATCATAACTTAGTCCTGAATATTCTCCTAAAACACAGCAGTTATTTGACCTGCTAATCAGTCCAAACCAGTCTTACACTGACCTGTTTGTTATATTTCCCTTTCACTAGCACTGAGTGTGAGATCAGATCAGACAGGGTAGAAATCATAAAAGCAGGGTAATGAGTGCGAGGGGGACTGAGAGAAGGGGGACACAGGCAGCTGGGGATTTGTATGGGGAGGAGCAGGTCAGTGCTGACGTCAGCCGCTAGCGACACACAGCTCGTCAGCAGCCCTCTTTAGACGCACACACACACACACACCGCACCATACACACAGACACACACACATAATACAAAAATAAAAGAGACACCAAGCAGCCTAAACGGCAGGAGACACAATAACAAATATATCCATAGGGTGGTTCTACACTTTAGTCTGCATCGCTGTGAAAAGAGATATCCTTAGCTAAGTAGATCACTGTAGCCTGCCTGCAGTCAGTCTCTGCTGCTCTATTCTTCCCCCCTGGTACAGATGGCCTGGATTGTAATCCAAAGCCTTGGCAGGGGGACTGACTGACTGACTGGTGTAGAGGAGGGCGCAGGGGACCAGCCGGGGGTGTCCGCCGGAGCCGTGTCGCCAGGGCGACCTAGCAGGACCATGGAACATTCTTGGAATGGGGAATGGGGTTGGAGGACAGCGTCATCTTTGGCTTTTCACACCCGTCTACCACTTCTCCTCTCAGGTGTTGATCTGGGGCTGCACTGTGATACCCCAGACCAAGACCCAGCAGGCAGTCCCCACATGGCTCCTCTCTCTCTCACACACACACTGACTACAA
Organism: Salvelinus fontinalis; assembly: GCF_029448725.1. NCBI lineage: Eukaryota > Metazoa > Chordata > Actinopteri > Salmoniformes > Salmonidae > Salvelinus > Salvelinus fontinalis. The sequence continues at coordinate 75,527,658 of NC_074668.1, forward strand.
CACCAGCTATGGAGATATGATCATATTAACCTGGATTCTTACGATATGAAATATGTCTAAAGAAACCATTAAAATGTTGAGGGGTATGCGCATATAGCCTATGGTAGATAAAAAATAAATAAATAAATAGTTCCTTCAAATACACTGTTGTGCTGAGATTACTTTATTTGTCTGGACAACAAAAGCCTTTAATCACAAGGTCTCTTTGTGATTATGTCTGTATGTCACAGGATCGCTCAAACTTACCATGAATGAATCCTAATTCTTAGGCAAATCTGCCAGCAAAGTCCTTTTCATCAGATTATACTCAAATTGAACAATGCACTGTCCATCTCAGGGCAATAGGTGTGTATGTGTGTGTGTGTGTGTGTGTGTGTGTGTGTGTGTGTGTGTGTGTGTGTGTGTGTGTGTGTGTGTGTGTGTGTGTGTGTGTGTGTGTGTGTGTGTGTGTGTGTGTGTGTGTGTGTGTGCGAGAGAGCTTATGTCTGTAAGCTAGTTGAGGACCCTAATTACTCTGAAAAGTTTCAAGGATTCAACCATCTCTAGATGAGCTAGCAGCTAAATCCTCCTGCTGCTGCAGGACATGGAGGACAGAAAGATCCAGAACACCAAACCAAACACCACCACCACCAGCGCAATGACGGCATCCAAATACAGCCAGCAACACATACTGTTGACCCTGCAATAGATTGCCTTCCTGTCTAGGCCTTGCACATCAAGCTGTCTCACACTACAGAATCAGGGGACATGCTCCTGCCCTATGGACTGTTCTGGCTTGGACAAGGCTACTTAAGGCAACTTTACTTTTGGAGGGGAGGTTTGGGGGTTCTGCACTGTTTCCTGGCTCTGTGTGTGGATCTGATGGCCAGCTGTGGCCCCTCACAGGGAAACACCAGAGACCAGACCAGAGACAAACCACCAAGGGAAAGAAATACGGCCAAACAACATGGAACTCCTGAAAAGTAGATGGAAAAGTGTGTCCTGAGCCAGAGCCAGGAACTGATCCCAGCACTGTGATGAGGGATGTGGACTGCAACAGGGAATGGGATGGGGACAGGAACGGAGCTTGGACGGGGAGTCGGACTTGGAAATAGAGAGCGACTGGGAGGGAGACAATGGGCTCGGCGTCCCGTCTCGAGACTCGGTTGACCCAGACAGGACCCGTTGTGGATGCAGCGTCCTCGGGTCACGGCAGACACGCCCAGTCTTGGCTGCCATTCCTCTGCACATAGCTTGCTCCTTAGCTGCCTCTCCTCTCCACATTCTTGGCACAGCATAGAAACACAGAGAACAAGAGCATAACTACAAACAATTCACAATGGGTTTTAACTAGGCAAAAAAATATACAAACCTGACAATAATACAAATGCCACCAAATTATACCTGTACACAGCAACATGGTTTTGATTGGAGTCAGTCGTGTGTGTGTGTCCATCTGGGGCACCAAAAAGCCTGTCTGTACCTGGTCCAGGAGCGTGACCAGCTGCTGCAGCTCAGTGATTTACGTCTCTCCTGCCCAGGGCCACCTGCCTGCAGCCCGCAGCCCAGACAGAGCTAATGACGCAGGCCTGTAGAAGGCCAGGTCTCACCCCCGCTGGAGCCTAACCACTACCACCCCCTCTCCCTCCAAACCACTACCCAACCCCCACACCACAGCAATTAATGAACCACAGAGAGAGACTCCCACGTTAAGCTCCCCCGGGGACTGACCCTGCCCGGGCCACCGCTCCAGCCCCTGTCCTTGCAGAGGTTTGACAGCTGTGGAACAGGGGCGGCCCCATGGCAGGGCCAGGGCCCAGACAGGTCACCAGAGGCCTGCACCTCCAGGGTCTGGCTCTGGGACAGGACGTCCAGTGAGTGTTTGTGGCGCCTGGCGAGAGAAACTCAATCCAGTCAAGCAGTAAATCTAAAGTGAAAGTGTTGTGCTGTTGCTCTGTTCTGCTGTGAAGCCCCAGCTCTGAAGCCTTCTTCTCCTGGTGATGTTTTACTTCCCATCTCCTATTAGCAGGTCTCTACCTCACTCTACTACCGGCAGTCTCTCTGCCTCCTCATATGTCTCTACCACAATAAAACTAGAGGGCTGTTGTTTTGGAGGGGAAGGACCATCAACCTGGTTTAGTTTTGTTTAGGATTAGAAAATAACAGAAAAAGACAGTGAAACAATTTACAGAGCAGAAAGAGAAAAATAAATATACTTCAGATGTTATGAATGTACGTGTGTAAGACAGACTTCCCTCCAGTATTTAGGCTAAAAGGAGTTGATGAGGTGACTGACGGGGTATTATGTTGAAACAGGAATGTGGAGCTTACTTAGAGGAGAAAATCTCAGCTCAACTGTCAGCCCTGCTTCTCATAGTTGAGGTTTTGCTCCTGGCTGCAGGCCAGACAGAGCGGAGCTTGCCTAATGACAAACACGTGTTTTGCAGGAACAACAAAAATGCCACAATCTGAGTAAGGTCAACCATATTACGTCAATGGTGAACTTTTTCCCACAATGGCATGTTTCAGTCTTAAATGGCCCGTTACAGTTCTGCTGTGCTCACTACCATAACTCTACAGAAGAACAGCCACCATGGCTCAGCTTAGACAAAGAACACCTGATTGGACCATTTGTTCACAAAGTTGATTAAAAGGCAAATCTGAGAATTGTGGATCTAAAACTATGGTTTGAAATGGTCTGTTTCAGAGAAAGTTCATGCTTTTCTGAGAAAGTTTGTCATGTTTTCTGATATATTTTTGGATATAAAATGCCTGATGGAATATCTGTCAAATAAGCTCCCCTGGAAGATCCACCTTTCACAACAACAAAACGATTTACAGGGGACTAGGTGATCCTTCCAGATGGGACTTTCCTGGAAAGCAGAGGAGCTCTGGGGTTGTGTGACTGGCAGTGTCCAGCCATCACACACAGGACAGGAGTGAGATATAGGCTATTCCCTTTACTCACCAAGCCAAAGCAAAGGCCACAGCTCTGCCCAAACGCACCACTAACACACTGCTGGCATGCAAGTCTTCACTGTAGCCCTTTACACTCATAACCATATACGGGCTGAACATGTCAACTCTTTATAGGTGAAGACACTTCTTTGAGTCATAAAGGTGCATTGTAATGACTTAGGAAGTGTGCACACCTTGGAGACGCGTGGCCACTTGGAGACACCAGTTATTGCTCTCACTCAAACCCTGTCTTACGTTGCACCTACCCCACATTTTCCTGGAATATTGTTATCATGTTACTAAATGTATCTAGAGTATCAACAAATGCTGAAATCAAATCAGCCTATAATAAATTATATGTGAATCCTATAGGATTCTATTGGAAAAATCACTCATCAATTTAGGATTTTTTAGGTCTATATCGTAATAGATTAATAGATTAGCTACAACCATGGTACACGCTCAGAGAGCCAATTCTCTATTTTTCAATGAAAGCATTCCTTGAGCATTGTTTAAAAAGGAAAATAAATTAAATCTACAAACGGTTTTGTTTTCTGACATGGTATGTGAGTTTATATTTTGATTCACATATAATTTATTATAGGCTGATTGATTTCAGTTGCCAATCAATGACAATCAACAGACAAACACCAGACTTGACTGCCCTTGACCAGTAGAAAAACATCCTGTGGCGTTATGCATTAGCATCGAATAGCCCCCGCGATATGCAACTTTTCAGGGAAGTCAGGAACCAACATACACAGTCAGTTAGGAAAGCTAAGGCTAGCTTTTTCAAACAGAAATGTGCATCCTGTAGCACTAATTCCCAAAAGTTTTGGGACACTGTAAAGTCCATGGAGTTTAAGAGCACCTCCTCCCAGCTGCCCACTGCACTGAGGCTAGGAAACACTGTCACCACCAATAATCGACGATAATCGATCATTTCAAAAAGCATTTTTCTATGGCTGACCTTGCTTTCCACCTGGCTACCCCTACCCCGGCCAACAGCTCTGCACCCCCTGCAGCAACTTGCCCAAGCCCCCCGCTTCTCCTTCACCCAAATCCAGACAGCTGATGTTCTGAAAGAGCTGCAAAATCTGGATCCCTACAAATCAGCTGGGCTAGACAATCTGGACACTCTCTAAAATTATCCGCCGAAATTGTTGCAACCCCTCGTATCGTCTGAGATCTCCAAAGATTGGAAAGCTGGGTCATCTCCCTCTTCAAAGGGGGAGACACTCTAGACCAAAACTGTTATAGACCTATATCCATCCTGCCCTGCCTTTCTAAAATCTTTGAAAGCCAAGTTAACAAACAGATCACCGACCATTTCGAATCCCACCGTACCTTCTCCACTATGCAATCTAGTTTCCGAGCTGGTCATGGGTGCACCTCAGCCACGCTCAAGGTCCTAACCGATATCATAACCCCCATCGTTAAAAGACAGTACTGTGCAGCCGTCTTCATCGACCTTGGCAATCCTTTCGACTCTATCAATCACCACATTCTTATCGGCAGACTCAATAGCCTTGGCTTCTCAAATGACTGCCTCGCTTGGTTCACCAACTACTTCTCAGATAGAGTTCAGTGTAGAGGTCGACCGATTAATCGGAATGGCCGATTAATTAGGGCCGATTTCAAGTTTTCGTAACAATCGGAAATCGGTATTTTTGGACACCGATTTGGCCGTTAAATTTTTTTTTTTACACCTTTATTTAACTAGGCAAGTCAGTTCAGAACACATTCTTATTTTCAATGACGGCCTAGGAACAGTGGGTTAACTGCCTTGTTCAGGGGCAGAACGACAGATTTTTACCTTGTCAGCTCGGGGATTCAATCTTGCAACCTTACGGTTAACTAGTCCAACTGCTCTAACCACCTGATTACATTGCACTCCTCGAGGAGCCTGTCTGTTACCCGAATGCAGTAAGAAGCCAAGGTAAGTTGCTAAAAAACAATCAATCAATCATAAATCACTAGTTAACTACACATGGGTGATGATATTACTAGTTTATCTAGCGTGTCCTTTCGTTGCATATAATCGATGCGGTGGCAATCTTGAAAAAGGACAGTCGTTGCTCCAACGTGTACCTAACCATAAACATCAATACCTTTCTTAAAATCAATACACAAGTATATATTTTTTAAACCTGCATATTTAGTTAATATTGCCTGCTAACATGAATTTCTTTTAACTAGAAAAAATGGTGTCACTTCTCTTGCAACAGAGTCAGGATATATGCAGCAGTTTGGGCCGCCTAGCTCATTGCAAACTGTGTGAAGACTATTTCTTCCTAACAAAGACAGCCAACTTCGCCAAACGGGGGATGATTTTAAAAAAGCGCATTTGCGAAAAAAGCACAATTGTTGCACGACTGTACCTAACCATAAACATCAATGCCTTTCTAAAAATCAATACACAGAAGTATAGATTTTTAAACCTGCATATTTAGCTAAAAGAAATCCAGGTTAGCAGGCAATATTAACCAGGTGAAATTGTGTCACTTCTCTTGCGTTCATTACACGCAGAGTCAGGGTATATGCAACAGTTTGGGCCACCTGGCTCATTGCGAACTATTTTGCCAGAATTTTACGTAATTATGGCATAACATTGAAGGTTGTGCAATGTAACAGGAATATTTAGACTGATGAATGCCACCCGTTAGATAAAATACGGAACGGTTCCGTCTTTCACTGAAAGAATAAACGTTTTGTTTTCGAGATGATAGTTTCCGGATTCGACCATATTAATGACGTAAGGCTCGTATTTCTGTGTGTTATTAGGTTATAATTAAGTCTATGATTTGATAGAGCAGTCTGACTGAGCAATGGTAGGCAACAGCAGGCTCATAAGCATTCATTCAAACAGCACTTTTGTGCGTTTTGCCAGCAGCTCGTCGCTGTGCTTCAAGCCTATCAACTCCCGAGATTAGGCTGGTGTAACTGATGTGAAATGGCTAGCTAGTTAGCGGGGTGCGTGCTAATAGCGTTTCAAACGTCACTCGCTCTGAGACTTGGAGTAGTTGTTCCCCTTGCTCTGCATGGGTAACGCTGCTTCGGGGGTGGCTGTTGTCGATGTGTTCCTGGTTCGAGCCCAGGTAGGAGCGAGGAGATGGACGGAAGCTATACTGTTACACTGGCAATACTAAAGTGCCTATAAGAACATCCAATAGTCAAAGGTATATGAAATGCAAATCATATAGAGAGAAATAATCCTATAATTCCTATAATAACTACAACCTAAAACTTCTTACCTGGGAACATTGAAGACTCATGTTAAAAGGAACCACGAGCTTTCATATGTTCTCATGTTCTGAGCAAGGAACTTAAACGTTAGCTTTCTTACATGGCACATTTTACACTTTTACTTTCTTCTCCAACACTTTGTTTTTGCATTATTTAAACCAAATTGAACATGTTTCATTATTTATTTGAGGCTAAATTGATTGTATTGATGTATTATATTAAGTTAAAATAAGTGTTCATTCAGTATTGTTGTAATTGTCATTATTACATTTTTAAAAAATAAATAAATCGTCCGATTAATCGGTATCGGCTTTTTTTGGTCCTCCAATAATCAGTATCGGTATTGAAAAATCATAATCTGTCAACCTCTAGTTCAGTGTGTCAAATCGGAGGGCCTGTTGTCCGGACCTCTGGCAGTCTCTATGGGGTGCCACAGGGTGCAATTCTCGGGCCGGCTCTTTTCTCTGTATATATCAATGATGTCGCTCTTGCTGCTGGTGATTCTCTGATCCACCTCTATGCAGACGACACCATTCTGTATACATCTGGCCCTTCTTTAGACACGGTGTTAACAAACCTCTAAATGAGCTTCAATGCCATACAACACTCCTTCCGTGGCCTCCAACTGCTTTTAAATGCTAGTAAAACTAAATGCATGCTCTTCAACCAATTGCTGCCCGCACCTGCCCGCCCGACTAGCATCACTACTCTGGACGGTTCTGACTTAGAATATGTGGACAACTACAAATACCTAGGTGTCTGGTTAGACTGTAAACTCTCCTTCCAGACTCACATTAAGCATCTACAATCCAAAATGAAATCTAGAATCGGCTTCCTATTTCGCAACAAAGCATCCTTCACTCATGCTACCAAACATGTCCTGGTAAAACTGACTATCCTACCGATCCTCGACTTCGACGATGTCATTTACAAAATAGCCTCCAACACTCTACTCAGCCAATTGGATGTAGTCTATCACTTCCATCCGTTTTGTCACCAAAGCCCCATATACTAACCACCACTGCGACCTGTATGCTCTCGTTGACTGGCCCTCGCTACTTATTCGTCGCCAAACCCACTGGCTCCAGGCCATCTATAAGTCTTTGCTAGGTAAAGCTCTGCCTTATCTCACCACACTGGTCACCATAGCAACACCCACCCGTAGCACGCGCTCCAGCAGGTATATTTTACTGGTCATCCCCAAAGCCAACACCACCGTTGGCCGCCTTTCCATCCAGTTCTCTGCTGCCAATGACTGGAACGAATTCCAAAAATCGACTGAAGTTGGAGACCTTTATCTACCTCTCGAACTTTAAGCATCAGCTGTCAGAGCAGCTTACCGATCATTGTACCTGTACACAGCCAATCTGTAAATAGCACACCCAACTATCTCATCCCCATTTTGTTATTTATCTTCTTGCTCTTTTGCACCCCAGTATCTCTACTTGCACATCATCATCTGCACATCTATCACTCCAGTGTTAATGCTAAATTGTAATTATTTTGCCTCTATGGGCTATTTATTGCCTTACCTCCCTAATCTTCTACATTTGCACACTTTGTACATAGATTTTTCTATTGTGTTATTGACTGTACGTTTGTTTATGTGTAACTCTGTGTTGTTGTTTTTGTCTCACTGCTTTGCTTTATCTTGGCCAGGTCGCAGTTGTAAATGAGAACTTGTTCTCAACTGGCCTACCTGGTTAAATAAAGGTGAAAAAAAGAAGAAAAAATTAGCGATGATATGGAAGAATTAGAAAAACGCAACAAGGAAAAATGTGTTTTCAATTTCATTAAATATCCAAAACAGAACCCAGGGGCAAAATGTGGAGGTTCCATTTATATAGTTATGAACAAGAAAATAACAAAAACATCACAATTCCCAGAAGATAGGCCTGATAATACAATTTATATCTCTTAGATAAAAACACAATGCATATTCCCAGTAAAAGGGATTTAATCTCAGCGAGAGGAGTTTGATCCAAAGTTTATTGGCGACCGCTCAGTAAATCATCGTCCTATAAATAGTTGTAGGCAGTGTGCTGTGTTTCGTGCACATTAAGTTTCATCTTTGCTTAACATCCCCTTGACCTGGATCTCAGCAATGCACCAGCCGGCGGGCTTTAGAGCAAATAGGGATCCATGATCTGTGGAGAGTATTTGCAGGGTGCCCTGGCAGCATAAATATCTTGAATAGTCCTTCTCAATCATAGAAAGTCTTTTTTGCTTTACTTTCATTTGCTGATCTGCGTGTTTATAAAAAGATCCCAGGTTTATCTACTTTTAACACAAGCAATTATGAAAGAGAATGTTGACACAGTGACGCACGAAATGTACGATTTGTTCGACAGCCCGGGCAGCTTTTATATATCACCTGAAATGTATGAACAGATAATTTATGGATGTGAAATAACTTTGTAGGTCCTCTCCTGAGTGGCTCGACTGTTTCCATTCCCCTTTCAACATCCCATGAGTCCAGCAGAAACATCAACCCTGGATTCTTCATTAGCCAGAAGTTCTGTTTACAGAACCTCTTTCTCTTGGTGATCTAACTGTGTGGAAGAACCTGTTCGCTGACAATATTTTCAGCACATCTTTCAACATTTTTAAGTATTTACACACAGGAACTATAAAACAACAATGCTAACTCTTTTTGTCCTGAAATTCCAACCTCCCTAGCTCACTAAATGTCCAAGTCAAAATGTAGCCTAGGCCTACTGGTGTTCTGTGGAAGTAACTTTGAGAGGACAGACGGTAAACAATCCCTCCCTACAGGCAGGCATTTATACTGTAATTACACTGAACGATGGGGAGAAGATTAGAGGTTTGTACTCTTCACAGCTCATAGGGGTTACATCCAGAAACCTGGCGTACTGTACAAACCAAGAGACAACTCCTACCTCTGGCTGACTTCAGCCTGGTGTGGCCCTTACACACTCAGAGACCAAGCTTCTAGTGTATTTTGACATTTCCATGACAGGGCATTTAAAAACATACCTACATGATCATCACAATCTAGAACAGGGGTTCTTCAACTTTTCAGCCTGGGACCCAAATAAGAAATTCTGTGTTTTCCTGGGACCCAAGCTTAGGAAAATATGCAACTATAGATAAATATCGGTACATTTCATTGCCCTTATGCCTAAAACAACTACAATATAGACAAAACAAATAACAATGAAATAGCATTATCTATTCCTGTTTATTTTTTCCCCATTAACAACCCATTTCTGTTTTAGTTGGAACAGGTGCTGTTAAAATACATCATTTTCATTCTGAACTGGAATAAACTGATTGATCACATCACAAAGATGCATAACAGAACACACACACACATGCTTTTTGATAGTTCAACCCTAAGTAACAGTACAAATAAATTCAGGCCTACTGTACATCTTACTGTAGAAATTATTGATGAAAAAAGTCTAGGTTGGAGCTGTTGCTGTTAAAATACAATACATCTTTTTTATTCTGAACCAAAATAAACTGATTGATCACATCATACGGATGTAGACCAGAAAACACACACTCCTATTGACAGGTGTGTGGCTGGTTTAAGTTTTCAATAAGCATGTCTATTCTGGGCTCAGTTTTGAAGGTTTGGATAGCTTTAGTCCCTTATTAATTAAAATCATCACTTAAACTGAATTTTGTGTTTACTTGGGTTATCTTTGTGTAAAATTTAAATGTGTTTGATCTGAACCATTTAAGTGTGACAAATGTACAAAAAAATAAGATATCAGGAAGGGGGCAAATACTTTTTCACAGCACTGTATATTTACGCCCAGTGTGTCGTCGTGATCTCTGTTGGAATCGTCAGTCCTTCTGTTGGAAAGTTCATCCGAGCGTCTCTCTGCTTCCCTCAAGTCTTTCGTGGTTAGAGTGAATACTTCAGAGTACCATTCAGAAATGTTCTTACAGAATAGATGTTTCGGCTGTTGTCGGTCTTCGCATCCCAGGTTGACATCATTTCTAGCTGCAGACTAGTAATTAGTATCTAAGATTTGCTCTTATTCTGTCGGGATCGATAGTCTCAGAGTTGAGCCATTTCCCGCCGTGTAGCCAATGCTCCACGTGGTATGGTTAGGAATTCAACAACCATTACAACCTTAGCTTAAACTGAGGTTTTTGTGGTCTCTACTCAAACCTTTGCCCCCTTAGCTGACCGAGGTATGCATGGTCTGAAGAGGATTTCTTCAGGGGGGGTTTTATTCGTAACAGTAGAAAAGGGCTGTCCCATGAGACAGATTTTGTCTGTGCTCATGGGGGCGGGCCAATGACTTAATTAAACTTTAAAGGGAATACATATTTCTCACATTAACAGTTTAACATTACATCATTTCACAAATTGTTTAATCTTTACCCATTCATTTTATACAATAATTAGACGCAAACCTCATAACAGAGGCACCTGTATAAACAGAGTTATGGTAATGTGGCTGTATTGTCTTTCATGAGGTCACAAACACGAAACAAAACGGACCGGGTCGTAGCTGGCTTCTCCGCCGACCATTTACACATTCTCCAAAACATGGATATTGTTCAGTTCTCAAGTTCTGTCATGAAGAAGAAGTTCCTTTGTTCTACTGTGAAACTCTCTCCCTCTATACTGCATGGCCAGGAGCAGAGAGTCTCCTCCAGGAATTTACATCCTGAGATAACAGAACCTGGGTGTAGGAGAGAGAGAGGGATGCCACGATCTATACCCAGAAAGGGCCACATCATGACACTACCAACGGGACATTAACAACTGTAATATCTTATGTTTCACCGAATCGTGGCTGAAGAATGACATGAATAACTTACAACTGGCGGAGTTTCCGGTCCATCGGCAAGATAGAACAGCTGCCTCCGGTAAAACAAGGGGTGGAGGTCTGTATCTATTTGTAAATAACAGCTGGAGCACGAAATGTAATATTAAGGAAGTCTCAAGGTTTTGCTCGCCTGAGATAGAGTATCTCATTATAAGCTGTAGACCACACTATTTACCAAGAGAGTTTATCTATATTCTTCATAGCTGTCTATTTACCACTACAAACCGATGCTGGCACTAAGATGGCACTCAACGAGCTGTATAAAGCCATAAGCAAACAGGAAAATGCTCATCCAGAGGCGGCGCTCCTAGTGGCTGGGAACTTTAATGCGGGGAAACTTAATTCCGTTTTACCTCATTTCTACCAGCATGTTACATGTGCAACCAGAGGAGAAAAAAAAAAAACTCTAGACAACCTTTACTCCACAAACAGAGAAGCATACAAAGTTCTCCCTTGCCCTCCACTTGGGAAATCTTCTAACCATTACTCTATCCTCCTGATTCCTGCTTACAAGCAAAAACTAAAGCAGGAAGTACCAGTGACTCACACAATACGGAAGTGATCAGATGACGCGGATGATACGCTACAGGTCTGTTTTGCTAGCAGACGGGAATATGTTCCGGGATTTATCCAATGGCATTGAGGTGTATACCACCTCAGTCATCAGCTTCATCAATAAGTGCATCGACGACGGTCCCACAGTGACCATACGTACATATCCCAACCAGAAGCCATGGATTACAGGCAACATCCACATCGAGCTAAAGGCTAGAGCTGCCACTTTCAAGGATCGGGACACTAATCCGGACGCTTATAAGAAATCCTAATATGCCCTTAGATGAACCATCAAACAAGCAAAGCGTCAATACAGGATTAAGATTGAACCCTACTATACCGGCTCTGACGCTCGTCAGATGTGGTAGGGCTTGAAAACGATTATGGACTACAAAGGGAAACCAAGACGCGAGCCTACCAGACGAGCTAAATGCCTTTTATACTCTCTTCGAGGCAAGCAATACTGAAGCATGCACGAGAGCACCAGCTGTTCTGGATGACTGTGTGATAATGCTCTGGGTAGCCAATGTGAGCAAGACCTTCAAATAGGTCAACAATCACAAAGTCGCAGGGCCAGGATTACCAGGATGTGTACTCAAAGCATGCGCGGATCAACTGGCAAGTGTCTTCACTGATATTTTCAACCTCTCCCTGACCGAGTCTGTAATACCAACATGTTTCAAGCAGACCGCCATAGTCCCTGTGCCCAAGTAAGCGAAGGTAACTTGCCTAAATGATTATCGCCCCATAGCACTCATGTCAGTAGCCATGAAGTGCTTTGATAGGCTGGTCATGGCTCACATCAACAACCTCCTCCCGGATACCCTAGACCCACTCCAATTCGCATACCGCCCTAACAGATCCACAATCTCTATCGCACTCCACACTTACCTTTCTCACTTGGACAATAGGAACACCTATGTGAGAATGCTGTTCATTGACTACAGCTCAGCATTCAACACCATAGTGCCCATGAAGCTCATCACTAAGATAAGGACCCTGGGACTAAACACCTCCCTCTGCAACTGGATCCTGGACTTCCTGATGGGCCGCCCCCAGGTGGTAAGGGTAGGCAACAACACATCTGCCACCCTGATCCTCAACACTGGGGCCCCTCAAGGGTGTGTACTTAGTCCTAGGGCTGGGCGGTACACCGTATTTTATGATATACCGGTATTGATGCAGGGACCGGTTTGGGTTTTACCTTTACCTTCTATACCGGTATTTGAATGTTTGGTTTGTTAAATGTGATATGCCATGTGTAATGTCAATTTTTATAGTTTACTTCACGACTTGAGTCAACTCTCTCTGCTCTTTCTCACTGTGCCGCTTTCCACACAGACTTAGCCATGCCCCCTGTCAATCAAGGAGCGCATTTGATGTTTCTCAACCACGAGACATTTGCGTTCAGTCTGCATGGTCAATGCAGCACATGCAACAATGTTGATGACAACGATACTGTTTTCACTTTGCATCTTAATATAAATCCACTAGCGTTCTATAATGACACTATTAGTTGGGTTTCTAACATCAGCAAACAGCTAGTTTATATTTTTTTAGCAAGTTGCCCTAAATCTTGTGAGACGCTAATTGTTAATGCTAATTGCTAGCTAGATAGCTAATAAATGTATTGAGTAAGAGCAAACGTAGCTAGCTAATACAGCCTGATAATACCAGTGATGTGTCACGATCGTGTGGCGGATTGATGGACCAAAACGCAGCTTTTGGAAAGTAAGCCATCTTCTTTTATTTTAAAAGATGACGAAAAATAAACACGACACGAAACACTTTAACAAAACGAACAAAACAACAAACGACCGTGAAGCTAAATAACGTTGTGCACTTACACACACAGGCTACAAACGTTCTGACATAGACAATTACCCACAACCAATGAGAGCCTATGGCTACCCTAAATAAGGCTCCCAATCAGAGACAACCGAAATCAGCTGTCTCTAATTGGGAACTCATTCAGGTAACCATAGACTCTCCTAGACCACTAAACATACATAGACAACACTAGACACATGTACTCCACACAAACCCATATACTATACAACAACCCCTTTACCATAAAAAACACCCAAAACCAACAAAACACAAACATTCCCCATGTCACACCCTGACCTAACTAAAATAATAAAGAAAACAAAGAATACTAAGGCCAGGGCGTGACATGATGGTGTAGACCTAAATCAGCATGTTGTTTGTGCAACAGTATCTTCTAAATCAAAGAGGAATATGCAAAGCAAGAATATGTTAGCTACATGAAGTAGCTAAGAGAAAACATGTCGCCAAAGATTATAGGGTCCCCTAGGAAACACTTATCAACACTTTAGTTCCTACCCTGTCACAATAACTCCTCCCTGGAATTTTATATTCGTTGTCATCTCAAACAACACTGTATTCAAAGTACCCACTATTATATTCTAACTGTGGAATTAGAATAGTCATTCTATTTCCATGATTCCAAAAGTTTTGCTCTAATTCACAAGTCAAATCGCAATTGCAACCTTTGGTTAAAAATAAGTCCTAGATTATTTGTCCATATCGTGCAGCCCTACGTGGCCGTGTGGAAATTATCTCAATTGAGCAGTGGTGTAAAGTACTTAAGTAATAAATACTACTAATACTACTTAATTAAAAATACTTTCAAGTACTACTTAAGTTGTTTTTTTTTGGTATCTGTACTTTATTGTTTTTATTTTTGACCATTTTTACTTCACTACATTCCTACAGAAAAAAACTACTTTTAACTCCATGCATTTTCCCTGACACCTAAAAGTACTCGTTACATTTTGAATGCTTAGCAGGACAGGAAAATGGTCCAATTCACGCACTTGAGAACATCCCTGGTCATCTACTGCCTCTGATCTGGAGGACTCATTAAACACAAATGCTTTGTTTGTAAATTATGTCTGAGTGTTGGAGTGTGCCCCTGGCTATCCGTAAATTTAAAAAACAAGAAAATGGTGCCATCTGGTTTGCTTAATATAAGGAATTTGAAATTATTTATACTTTTACTTTTGATACTTAAGTACATTTTATCAATTACATTTACTTTTGATACTTAAGTATATTTAAAACCAAATACTTTTAGACTTCTACTCAAGTAGTATTTTACAGGTTGACTCACTTTTACTTGAGTACATTTTTTATTAACGTATCTTTACTTTTACTCAAGTATGACAATTGGGTACTTTTTCCATCACTGCAATTGAGTGCAGGCAATGCATAAATGATAAAAGTGCTGAAATTTGTTTTGATTGAAGTTGAATTGAACAGTATAAAACAATCAGAATGGAGAAAGACTCATTGAAATCACTTAGAATGTGTGTGTTGCCACCCTAGGATCAATGTAGAATTTTTATTATTGAAAACTAAAAATACCGTCAAATATTGTCATACCATCCAATTTTTTTAAAATACCGTGATATAATATTTTGGCCATATCACCTAGCCCTACATAGTCTCCTCCTGTACTCCCTGTACTCCCTGTTTACCCACGACTGCGTGGCCAAACACGACTCCAACACCATTAAGTTTGCTGACGACACAACAGTGGTAGGCCTGATCACTGACAACGATGAGACAGCCTATAGGGAGGAAGTCAGAGAACTGGCAGTGTGATACCAGGGAAACAACCTTTCCCTCAATGTGAGCAAGACAAAGGAGATGATCGTGGACTACAGGAAAAGGCAGGCCAAACAGGCCCCCATTGACATTGATCGGGCTGTAGTGGAGCGGGCCGAGAGTTTCAAGTTCACATTTTACCTCAATTACCTCGACTAACAGGTGCCCCCGCACATTGACTCTGTACCAGAACCCTCTGTACCGGAACCCCCTGTATAAAGCCTTGCTACTGTTATTTTATTGTTGCTCCTTGTTATATATATATCTTTTTTTTTTAAACTGCATTGTTGGATAAGGGCTTGTAAGTAAGCATTTCACTGTAAGGTCTACACTTGTTGTATTCGGTGCATGTTACAAATACAATTTGATGTGTACTTGTTTTTTTAAGTATGTCAGCATGTTGAGAACCCTGACTCGCATAGGTATGTGGTACCAAACTGGATCAGAACATCTACTGCTTTCTCATTTAGGCAGGAGACCGCTTCCTGCCTTAGATGAGCAACCCAAAACTGTGTGAGTGTGTTTGCCTCAAAACATATCTTACTTGTATTTTAACAGCAACGGTTCCAACATCGACTTGTTTTCAACAATCATTTCAGCAGTAAAATGTACAGTAGGCCTGATATTTTTTCATCTTCATCTGTACAGTTTCTTAGGGTTGCACTATCAGTAGCTAGTTAGCTTGCTTTGGCTAACGTTAGCTATTAGCTGTGCAACGTTACAAACCCAGGGGATTGTTTGAAAGAGAAACTTGCATCTACTACTATGAGAGATAGTACTCCCTAATTTCTGCTTATGATCACCTGTTATAAAATGACAACAACGCCATGCTAGCTGACTTACTTTTCCACTGTCGAAGCACTGTTTCCTGAAGCATTCTGCCCTGTTCTGAAAGAACTCCCTGGGTTTACCATCATGTTGTGGATGTTTGGTCAGGACGTGTCGTTACATTCATTTGTTTGTTTTGATTGACTCATTACTAAGCACTTCCCCGCACAAAACACATTGTGGGCGCTCCTCGTAATTTCTCAAAGTTTGTATGAAAGAGAGAGAAACTCATCTCTGTATTTGCGTTTCATGACGATTGAGCTCAGCCAGAACTTGCTGCTAGCATGAGTCCATTTGATGACAGCAGTGAGTGATGGCGAGTGAGAAGGACAAGTCAGTAGCTGACAGCGCATCATCTTCTGCTGAACGACAGCGCCGCAGCCTGTGTTGCGAAGTGATCTTCAAGAAAAAAGACCTGGTAAACCACGAAACACACAGGCATCTCCCTCTCCCACTAGCGCAGCTGCCAAACAGAGCAGAGACTGCTGCTAAGCAGAGAGCGCACTGAAGAGAGACCGCAGTTGCAATTGGCCAAATCAATTCCAGTAATAAATAAAATAATTATATATTTTCTCTGATACGTCGCGAACCACCATTAACAGGTCCGGGACTCACTTTGGCTTGCGACCCATACTTTAAGAAAGGCTGATCTAGGAGATGGATCAGGGAAAGTAGGGCACATCGCTCACAAGGACATCCAGCACAGGTATGTACACACTAGTTAGGCACTTAGACACATTAATGAAAGTGGGGCTCCATTTTTCCGGTTCCTCACGTATCTGCTTAAGTTCTTTTGGAAAATAACCCTGTTAGTCCTATTACTCTGCACTCACACACAGGGCTTTTTACACTGTACAGTATACATGGTGGGTAGAATTGACACGTTGTATAGTAAAAAAGCTCTGTTTTATTGAAGTATAAACACTTCCCTTAGTGTCCTTCGTATGCAGCTGTGTTAGAGCCAAGCATTGAGGCGCCCAATTAAAGGCCAGACAGCAGCTAGTGTTGAGCCTGGGAGGCTTGAGTACAACAGGAAGACTATACCTGATATGGACATGAGTGCCAGATCGAGGAGGCTGGAGGCCTTGTAAGGGAACATCTGGCTTTATCATGGAATCAGAGCAGGCTCCTCTCATAAACAAAGCCTAGAGCCTGGGCCCTGGAACTCAGGCCAATAACAAGCATGCGAACAGAGCCACCATCTATCAGAGGGAGAGAGAGAAAGAGAGAGTGAGAGGGAGAGAGAGAGAGGAGAGAGATAGAGAGAGGAGGGAGGAGGGAGAGTGAGTGAGTGAGAGAAATTGCCTGTTGTCAAGTAAATTATTTACAAACAAGGGCCTACCGCTGGCCGCTGGCCCAGGCACAACGTTTTTATTTTACAATTATCTCAGCGGTCACTTGCCTCCAGCTTTCTCTCTATGTGCATCTCATTCTGGGTGCCAACAGGCCCTGAGGTGACCAAAAACAACACCAAAACAAACAAACTTTACACTTCTCCTGTTTTCACATCATTACACAAGGAGAGCAATGGGCCCCATAGCTTGTTACCCTCACCTGAATTTCATAAGGAAACACTAAGGCCCTTCTAGAATCAGTGAAATAAAGGTCAGCTCTGCTGCCTGCCACAGTGCTGTGTGAGCAGTACATAATGCCACAGTGCTGTGTGAGCAGTACATAATGCCACAGTGCTGTGTGAGCAGTACATAATGCCACAGTGCTGTGTGAGCAGTACATAATGCCACAGTGCTGTGTGAGCAGTACATAATGCCACAGTGGTAGGCTACACAAGATGTCTGGGCTCTGGGCACAACTCACAGCCCTGTAACCTGGGCCTCCAGGCACTGGGAGAAGTTCTAACACAAAGCTATGGAGCATTCCCTTCTAACCCATTAGGATACGGTGGAAACAGCAGATCAGATCAGCTTTAGTGAGAGCTGCTCCTGCTCCATGTGATTTAAAACAGTTTGAAATCGAATCTTACAACTATGTTGCGAAACACCTAAAAAATGCCTTATTGTAGCCAAGTGTGAGAGTAATAAGTTTGAGAATAATAAAATGGAGCTTGGGCTGGTAGGGAGTGTTGAGTCCCCGGTGTTCAGCAGCACAGCACATGTCATGAACTGAACTGAAAAAGAGAGTCCCTTGCCATGTGCCCTGTGCCATACACTTACCAGGGGAGAACACGGAGACCCTGCCGCTAGGCCAGACTGACAGACAGGGTGGGAAGGATACATACAGACAGGGTGGGAGGGAGGATACATACAGACAGGGTGGGAGGGAGGATACATACAGACAGGGTGGGAGGGAGGATACATACAGACAGGGTGGGAGGAAGGATACATACAGACAGGGTGGGAGGGAGGATACATACAGACAGGGTGGGAGGAAGGATACATACAGACAGGGTGGGAGGGAGGATACATACAGACAGGGTGGGAGGAAGGATACATACAGACAGGGTGGGAGGGAGGATACTTACAGACAGGGTGGGAGGAAGGATACATACAGACAGGGTGGGAGGGAGGATACATACAGACAGGGTGGGAGGAAGGATACATACAGACAGGGTGGGAGGGAGGATACATACAGACAGGGTGGGAGGAAGGATACATACAGACAGGGTGGGAGGGAGGATACATACAGACAGGGTGGGAGGAAGGATACATACAGACAGGGTGGGAGGAAGGATACATACAGACAGGGTGGGAGGAAGGATACATACAGACAGGGTGGGAGGGAGGATACATACAGACAGGGTGGGAGGAAGGATACATACAGACAGGGTGGGAGGAAGGATACATACAGACAGGGTGGGAGGGAGGATACATACAGACAGGGTGGGAGGGAGGATACATACAGACAGGGTGGGAGGGAGGATACATACAGACAGGGTGGGAAGGATACATACAGACAGGGTGGGAAGGATACATACAGACAGGGTGGGAAGGATACATACAGACAGGGTGGGAAGGATACATACAGACAGGGTGGGAAGGATACATACAGACAGGGTGGGAAGGATACATACAGACAGGGTGGGAAGGATACATACAGACAGGGTGGGAAGGATACATACAGACAGGGTGGGAAGGATACATACAGACAGGGTGGGAGGGAGGATACATACAGACAGGGTGGGAAGGATACATACAGACAGGGTGGGAGGGAGGATACATACAGACAGGGTGGGAGGGAGGATACATACAGACAGGGTGGGAGGATACATACAGACAGGGTGGGAAGGATACATACAGACAGGGTGGGAAGGATACATACAGACAGGGTGGGAAGGATACATACAGACAGGGTGGGAAGGAGACATACAGACAGGGTGGGAAGGATACAGACAGACAGGGTGGGAGGGAGACATACAGACAGGGAGAAGAACACTCGTCACCAAGCACAGCATCCCTCACTGGAAGGGCTTTAGAGCAAGGCCAGAGTACATTTCACTTCATAAATCAGAACAGACATAGGAAGGAAAGGTTGATCTGATCCGAGACCAGTGCTCTGAGGTAGCCTAACTCTTACTCACAATGGCACAAATACCATCATGTGACAGCTCAGTCTATGGCACCTGTCTTAACTCATTCCATGGAGGGTCGAGTGTCTGTGGGTTTTTTGCTCCACCTTTGTACTTGATTGATTCATTATTGTCACTAATTAGTAAGGAACTCCCCTCACCTGGTTGTTTAGGTCTTAATTGACCTGCAGACACTCGGCCCTCCGTGGAATGAGTTCGACACCCCTGGTCTATGGGAATGAGCATGTATTAATCACAATCCTTTAGATTCAGTCAGACGGAAAAATAATAAGAGACAACGTCATTTCCTGTTATGAATGAGACTCCACAATCCCACGCTCTCTAATGGTCTAGAATATGATAATGTGGTAACATTAAATGCCAGTTCCTAAAATATATTTGAGTGGCTTTCAGCACAGGATGCTCCAATAGCATAGTTCCGCCTTTTCAGTAGTTTTCATCACTGACAGTTGGCCTATTTCAAAATGTGAAAACAGATAGGCTAACTGGTTTGCTTGACTATTTATTTCCAGCTCTCAATCCATTTGGTCAACAATAGCCCCTGAAATGTCTTTGTGTTAGTCATTGCACTTCAAAAAAACTAAAATACAAACAATGACTGTTGCAATAAATCTTGTATGAAGAGGGAACTTTGTTATTGTCTTGCCAGTTTATGATAACAGACATGGTGTGAACTTAGTTTTATTGTTAAGAGTTAGTGGACGTTCTAAGATAAGTTAATCTAGTTCAACATGATGTAATTACAGTTGTAAAGCTACATGTCATTTATCAGAATCTTCAGTAATTTTGGTAATTAATAGAAAATCTATGGCAATCTATCGTAACTTTGACATTTTTTTATTTGTATTATTCATATATAGTATTAACGTTTTATATCTGTGTCCATATTGTCCATGAGTTTAACCATATGGTTCAAGAGAAAATAGCCTAATTAATAAAAAAAGTATCTAATCAATTACCTCTGCAACGATTCCAACTATTGACTTTTTTCAGAACTGCCACCAGTTTGATGCCAAAACATTGACAAAAAATACATATTGACATAGTAAAATAAATGAAAGTGTGTAAAAAAAGTCTAAAGGATATTTCATGCTGAAACCCTCATATTAAACACCAATGGTATTCAGAATTTATGGTTTATATTTAAGATAAAGTTTTACAGCCTTCTCATTATATATATTTTTAATCATCTTATTTAATTATTTGATATATTTTACATGTGATAAGGCTACAAAGCGGGCTAGACATAATTACAGACACCTGTGGTAATCTGAAGTACCCAAAAAGGCCACTAGATGTCTTATGATAGAGTACATAAAATCCTTGAAAGATACCAAAATTCTTGTAGTGTACTGGTAAACTTCAGAAGGTTTCAAGTAATCTACCCTCCCTTTGCAGCCTTAGATGAAATACACTCATATTCTCAACAATACCATATCCGGGGGATGTAAACATTGGGCATACCTTGCTCTATTAAGCAAGGAGGGTGTTACATGAAGGGAAATGCCTTGGGTGGAGATACAAAAGTCACATCTTTGGAATGTGAAGGCAAGGGAGATTCCATTACTAGTTCATCATAAAAGATCCCTGAGCATCGATATCCAGGGTTGACTGCGAGCAGAGCAGAGAGTCTGGAGCACAGCACAACCCAGTGAGGGCCCGAGCAACATCCAAGTATGAGCACAGACTGAGGCCTGCCTTTTGTCTCCAGAGAGAGACTGCGGCACGTCGCATAAACACTGAAACACTTCTTGCTCACTCTCTCTCTCTCTCAGTAGAAGCAGGTTTATTCTGTCAGTAGAAGCAGGTTTACTGTGTCCTTTTGTCATATCCTTTTGTCACTGTAATGGGACAGTGTTATTTTAACAAAGCACATAAGATCACAGCACTTTGGGCACAGTCAACAAACACTGACTTTTCTCACTGTGCAATTTATAACCCTAGCTAGCTACTGTACCATAGTAGTCACGTCATGTCCCCGTCTGGTCAGAGTGTAGGGAAGTCTATATGAGAGACACACAATGCTTGGTACATCTGCTGCCCAATACCAAGGCCCATCGGACCAGGAGCCCATAACCACAGAACCTCTGCTGGAGCAGCAGCAGCACAGGAGAGCCAGGCCACAGAAAGACACACAAACCAGCTGTTGCTATCATTCCACACACAGCCAAAAGCAGCCAACCCCAACAGACTGCACTCACAATCTCACTTTACACACAGGGAAACACAACGCACTGCACAAAACCAGCGAGCCAATTGCAATATCAAGAGAAAGGAAAAAAATCTACTTCTGAAGTGGGAAATAAATCATTCTCAATTTCAATATTATTAGCCAAGGACTTTGCTACAATGATCTGTATTAGGCTGCTCTGCCTAGGTTCATAGTAGGGCTGCACAATTAATCAAATTTCAATATTGACATGTGCAATACCATATCGCAAGAGATATCCATATCGTAGGAGATATCCATATCGCAAGAGATACCCATATCGCAAGAGATACCCATATCGCAAGAGATATCCATATCGCAAGAGATACCCATATCGTAATATTCTGAAAACGCCACTCAGTGTAATGTCCGTTTTTATAGTTCTCCGTCATCTCTCTCCCTCTATCCTCTTGCGGCTGCTTCCCACACAAACAAAGCCTCAACCCTGTCACACAAGCAGTGCAGGTCCTCTGTTAGATTCACTAGAAGTTTGCATGCTGTTCTGTTAGGTCAAATGCAGTCAACAGATTGTCCCAAACATGAACTAATTCGGCCATGCACTTTCAATAAAAGAAAGAATGTCCACAATTCACAGATTTCTCAACTGCTCTTTGACTGACAGCGGAGCAGAGCTAGCAGGGCACAAAAACAAGTCACAAGTCACATGACACATCAATGTACGGAATCACTTGGAACATTTTGGATTTTAGGTAAGCTTCCCCTTTAATATAAATCATTACATTTCTATGATTCCAACAGTTCACCCAAGGGTTTTGATCTTTATCGCAAATCAAATCGCAATCACAAAGTTACAACAAAAATCGCAATTTGATTTTTTGCTGACAATGTGCATCCCTAGTTATATGTGATATATACTCAGTGGCCAGTTTTTTAGGTACACCACCCCATTCATGAAAACGGTTTGCTCCTGCCTGGTGTAAACGGTACAGGCTGGTGGTGTAAAAAAAAGCCTACCTGCACCTAAAATAAATGAATGTCCCAGAGATCCATGTAGCCAGTCTTATTTCTGGCCCAGCTCTTACTGTGAGTTCTGGGTGCAGGCGTGTGATATTTGTGACAGTTTGGCTGAGCCACAGCTCTGATTTGACCTACTAGCGCACATTGGGCATGGCTGGAATGTTCAGTTAAGAACTCACCCAAGTATCACCTCCTCTGTGCTATGAGTCCAGGCCATAGGGCTGGGAGATATGGCATAAAAATCATATCTCGATCTTTTCAAACTTATTCACAATATATATCTCGATTTAAAAAAATATTTTCTCGAAATAAGAGTTGCTGTACAATTAAAGGTAAAATACACTGCATTTCAAACAATCAGCAGTAATCTAATGAATTCAGGGCTTGTGAAGTTATAACTAGGCCAATATAAGCCTTCCATAACCATACCCACTAATAATTTAATTATTTTATCAAAACAGTTTAAACTGCTTTTTATTGCAATAATCACTAGTCTGGCTTTAAAGTATGTCTATGATAATGCCATTTTTTGTTACAAATGTAACCAGAACCATGCAGAATGCACATTTGCTAATAACGACTAACTTCTTGTAGCAGCCATCAGGCTATAGAAGATGAACACAGGTCTCATCAACAATCTCTCAAGCCCACGTGCTAGTGATTAGCCAGCTAATCTTTAAATTTCAAGTTTAGACAACTTGAATCAATTTGCTAGTGTGAACGCTGCGTGTAACACATCCAGTATCAGGATAAATAAAAACAAGGTCTGCTAACTTTCTTTAATTATGTTTAATTACCGCAAACAATGAATGGCAAATGCAATTTTCGTATATACGGGTTCGCTGTATCACCACGCAGGGTAAAGCAGGGAACTGGCAGGAAGTACGTAAACAGCTGTTCTTATACCGTGATGACGTAGTTCCAACGCGTCTGTTGGCCTATCACAGTAGAGGCTGAGTGCGGTTTAGACTTTGCTCAGCCTATCACCGTTACGCAGACTGGTCCCCCTCTTTCAGATGTCCGCATCTGGTCGTTGCGTAGATTAGATCTGTCTTGTGTCTGTCGATTCTACACTGAAACAGTTCCTAATATGGTATTGTCCAGTAATCTAACCTCCCTGGTTGGCCTAGAGAGATGCACCCCTCCCCTCTCCAGATTGACCACAGCTTTTATGGCCTGTGTTGGTCAGTCCTTACACACATCTGTATTGTTTGTGTGTGTGTGTAACAAAACAATATGCTAACAGGCTATAGTGCATAAACATAAATCCTAACACTAGCTAACACGGTTGCTAGCTAACAGTTGAATTATTATGAACAGACCCTTCTGTCCATCTCCAACCGTTTAAAAGCATGATAGTCTCTCCACTTTGTTCAGATGTTGAAATCAATGTTGATGTTGAAATTCTCAGATGAGAATGAGTTGCCAATTCTTTATATAATTGTGTTTTATACTTTCTGCACATTTATAAAACAGACTAGACAGCTAGTATAACAGTCTTTGGCTACAACGCTGCTAGCGGTACGTGGTACCCCAATGCTGTGCGGGACAAACTGAGCATTCATTTTACAGAATCAATGTTCATTGATACTCTCGTTTTAGTAGTGTCTGCTCTGCGCACAATTTGAGTCGTTGTGACCTAAAAAGGGAATCATTAGAAAAGTTCACTTCTCCTCTATTACAGTAAAATAATGTTTAATGTGTTTTGGTGGACCAAAACAGCATACCACCCTGCATACCACTGCTGGCTTGCTTCTGAAGCTAAGCAGGGTTGGTCCTGGTCAGTCCCTGGATGGGAGACCAGATGCTGCTGGAAGTGGTGTTGGAGGGCCAGTAGGAGGCACTCTTTCCTCTGGTCTAAAAAATATCCCAATGCCCCAGGGCAGTGATTGGGGACACTGCCCTGTGTAGGGTGCCGTCTTTCGGATGGGACGTTAAACGGGTGTCCTGACTCTCTGAGGTCATTAAAGATCCCATGGCACTTATCGTAAGAGTAGGGGTGTTAACCCCGGTGTCCTGGCTAAATTCCCAATCTGGCCCTCAAACCATCATGGTCACCTAATAATCCCCAGTTTACAATTGGCTCATTCATCCCCCTCCTTTCCCCTGTAACTATTCCCCAGGTTGTTGCTGCAAATGAGAACGTGTTCTCAGTCAACTTACCTGGTAAAATAACGGTAAAAAAAATAAAAAATAAATAAAAAAATATATATATATATATATATATATCAAATGCAAATAGCGAGTTGAAACCGCTGGTCAGAGAGGAAGATGAAATCTCTGAACTTTGTTGGGGTGAGAGGCGGGGGGGCTTGATATGTGTGTAAACCATAGAAGCGAAGCAAGAGGTTTCACTCTCGCTAAAATCTGTTCACAATAAGGCCAATGCATTTTTATGGGCTTATTTTGGAACTAAGCCTGTCGCCTGCCTTTCCGCCTTTGGGACAACGAATCCCATTGTTAGGGTGGAGATGTGCATCTCTTCATTATATACAGATCTCTGGTGTAAATGGGAAGGTGCACACAGCACAGAGGAGCGAAAGAGATGAGACCAAAAATACAGCATGAGAACAAGCAGACATAAACGATCATAACAAACTTGATTCTTTCGATAAAGGCATGTGGAATATCGCGCAAAATCATACATTCTAATGAATCAAATAAATGTGATACATTGCCCAAGCCACGTGACTGTGTCCTGTGGACAGTACACAATCCACCTATCTCTCTGCCCTCTCCTTACAGCAGGCATAGTACACAGTGGCTGGTTTATCTGTAGTGACAGCACACGTCATTCACAACTGACATAACTTAGGCATTTCTTCAGGTAGAGCTAGGCGAGAGTGGACACACACACACACACAACTACAGTTGTGGCTTTTGTGTTTTGCTACTGATGTCTTCATAAGTTATTTTTTTCTCTTTTCTTTCCAAGTGTTGACATAGTTTTCATCTAGGCCCATCGCTATCTCCGCTGTGTAGTTTAGTGTGTGACAGTGAGTCTGATTGAAAGGCAGAGTGAAGAAACACAGTGACTGAGGATAGACACAGACACCTGGGAGAGAACAATATTAAACAGAGACTACTGAATGATCAGTGCTGTTTCTCTTCTTTCTCAGAAACACAAAACCCTCTGTTCCTTTCCAAGCATGTAAAAGAGCTATGAGAATAGAGCTATGAGAATGTAGAGCTATGAGAATGTAGAGCTATGAGAATGTAGAGCTATGAGAATGTAGAGCTATGAGAATATAGACAAAAGTTTGAACAAAAACAAAACCACAGGCAAATGTTTTTTACCTTTAGCGTGTGAATAGCACTACATACATCCCTCAGTAGAGTAGGAACACTATGGTGTTAAAAAGGCTGTTTCATTGCCAGCGCCTCAGACAGTGTAACAGGACAGGGGTGAGATGTTCATTCTACCACTGGAGGGCTAGAACATAAGGAGACAGACAGGCAGGGCTGGGATGTGTTAACCCACAGGGGAGGGAGTCAGGCAGCCAGACACCACAGAGGAAGGGTCTAGGATGGATGGTTGGTTATACCCGTATGCAGGTAGGGGAGCGGTTCTCTTCACTGTCAGGTGGCCAGGCTTCCGGGAGCTCGAGACTCTTCAACAAAATGTGGTAGGGGAGAACTGATGAGAACTTGAACTGGGGACAACATCCAAAGCAGCAGCAGAAATAACAAAAACAACAGCGACAACAATACAAGCAATGCAATTGTGCAAAAACATCATCAATAACCAGAGGAGTTCCATCAAAGTATTGCTGAGGGTAAGATATATACATTGCCTATAAAAAGTATTTATTAGGGTTGAATATTTTCCCGGTAATGTTTTTTTTTTTTAAATGTTCCCTCCTGGGAATAAATCCCTTTTCTCCCGCGTAACCCACTATTTCCCGCCAAAACCAGAAGTGTGATTCTTAAGCATATCAAGCATATATACTGAACAAAAATATAAATGCAACATGTAAAGTGTTAGTCCCATGTTTCATGAGATCAAATTAAAGATCCCAGAAATGTTCCATATGCACAAAAAGCTTATTTCTTTCAAATGTTTGTGCACAAATTTGTTGACATCCCTGTTAGTGAGGATGTATCCTTTGCCAAGATAATCCATCCACCTGACAGGTGTGGTATATCAAGAAGCTGATTAAACAGCATGATATACAGGTGCACCTTGTGCTGGGGACAATAAAGAGGCCACTCTAAAATGTGCAGTTTTGTCACACAATAAAATGCCACAGATGTCTCAAGTTTTGAGGGAGCATTCAATTGGCATGATGACTGCAGGGATGTCCACCAGAGCTGTTGCAAGATAATTGAATGTTAATTTCTATACCATAAGCTGCCTCCAACGTCGTTTTAGAGAATATGGAAGTATGTCCAACCAGCCTCACAACCGCAGACCACGTGTAAGCACACCAGCCCAGGACCTCCACATCCAGCTTATTCACCTGTGGGATCGTCTGAGACCAGCCACTCGGACAGCTGATAAAACTGGGTTTGCACAACCGAAGAATTTCTGCACAAACTGTCAGGGAAGCTCATCTGCAAGCTCGTCATCCTCACTAGGGATCTGGACCTGACTGCAATTTGGCGTCGTTAACCGACTTCAGTCGGCAAATGCTCACCTTCGATGACCACTGGCACGCTGGAGAAGTGTGCTCTTCACGGATAAATCCCGGTTTCAACCGTACTGGGCAGATGGCAGACACCGTGTATAGTGTCATGTGGGTGATCAGTTTACTGTTGTGAACAGAGTGCCCCATGGTGGCGGTGTGGTTATGCTATTGGCAGGCATAAGCTACGGACAACAAACACAATTGCATCTTGTCGATGGCAATTTGAATGCACAGAGATACCATGAAGAGATCCTGAGGCCCGTTGTCCTGCCATTCATCCGCCGCCATCACCTCATGTTTCAGCATGATTATGCACGGCCCCATATCGCAAGGATCTGTACACAATTCCTCGAAGCTGAAAATGTCCCAGTTTTTCCATGGCCTGCATACTCACCAAACATGTCATCCATTGAGCATGTTTGGAATGCTCTGGATCGACGTGTACGACAGTGTTTTCAAGTTCCCCCCAATATCCAGCAACTTTGCACAGCCATTGAAGAGTGGGACAACATTCCATAGGCCACAACCAACAACCTGATCAACTCTATGCGAAGGAGATGTGTCGCGCTGCATGAGGCAAATTATGGTCACACCAGATACTGACTGGTGTTCTGATCCTCGCTCTTACTTTTTTTAAAGGTGTCTGTGACCAACAGATGCAAATGTGTATTTCCAGCAGTGTAGGCTCCTCAGAGGAGGAACATCCTCCTCAAATCCTCCCTCATCTTAAATGGCACTGACTGCCACTGACTCGCAGTCATGTGAAATCCATTGATTTCACATGACTGTTAAACATACATTTGTTAAAGTTAAACATACATTTGGAAAGTATTCAGACCACTTAACAACATTGTTACATTACGGCCTTATTCTTAAATGAATTACATATATATACATATATATATATACATATATATATACATATATATATATACATATATATATACATATATATATATACATATTTATATATAATCAATCTACACACAATGCAAGAACATTTCCAAAAACATATATTATTTTTTTTTATCTTTGCAAATGTATTAAAAATAAAAAACAGAAGTATTCAGACCCTTTGCTATGAGACTCGAAATTGAGCTCAGGTGCATCCTGTTTCCATTGATCATCCTTGAGATGGATCTACAAGTTGATTGGAGTCCACCTGTGGTAAATTCAATTGATTGATATGATTTGGAAAGGCACACACACCTGTCTTTATAAGGTCCCACCATTAACAGTGCATTTCAGAACAAAAACCAAGCCATGAGGTCAAATAAATTGTTCGTAGTGCACCAAGGGCCTTGGTCAGGGAGGGGACCAAGAACCCGATGGTCACTCTGACAGAGCTCCAGAGTTCCTCTGTGGAGATGGGAGAACCTTCCAGAAGGACAATCTCTGCAGCACGCCACAAATCATGCCTTTATGGTAGAGAGGCCAGACGGAAGCCACTCCTCAGTAAAAGGTACATGACAGCCTGCTTGGAGTTTGCCAAAAGGCATCTAAAGACTCTCACACCATGAGAAACAAGATTCTCTCATCTGAGGAAACCAAGATTGAAGTCTTTGGCCTGAATGCCAAGCATCACGTCTGGAGAAAACCTGGTACCATCCCTACGGTGAAGCATGGTGGTGGCAGCATCATGCTGTGGGGAAGTTTTTCAGCAGTAGGGACTGGGAGACTAGTCAGGATCGAGGGAAAGATGAACAGAGCAAAGTACAGCGAGATCCTTGATGAAAACCTGATCCAGAGCGCTCAGGACCTCAGATTCGGGCAAATGTTCACCTTCCAACAGGACAACGGCCCTAAGCACACAGCCAAGACAACGCAGGAGTGGCTTCGGGACAACTCTCTGAACGTCCTTGAGTGTCCCAGTGTCCCATAGCTGTGCAGCAAAGCTCTCCATCCAACCTGACAGAGCTTGAGAGGATCTGCAGAGAAGAATGGAAGAAACTCCCCAAATACAGGTGTGCCAAGCTTGTAGCGCCATACCCAAGAAGAATAGAGGCTGTAATCGCTACCAAAGGTGCTTCAACAAAGTACTGAGTAAAGGGTATGAATACTTATGCAAATGTCATATTTTTTCCTAAAAACCTGTTTTTGCTTTGTCATTATGGGGCACTGTGTGTAGATTGATGAGGGGAAAAAACTATGTAATCCATTTTAGAATAAGGCTGTAACATAACAAAATATGGAAAAAGTCAAGCGGTCTGAATACTTTCCGGATGCACTGTATAATATATATACAGTGCTCCTATGGGTAGGAGTTACCGAATGTCCTTTTTGGTGAGTTTGGACATTTACAAGTGAATGTGAAGGAGAGACATTGTGTAGATTAACAAAGTTTTGACGCATGCTAGCCTGAAGGAAGAACAGTACTGTATACACACACCGTGTCTGTGTGGAGTCCGGGAGTCGAAAGGGCAACGAGCCTGTCTGCTCTGCTCTGAGAAGATTGGGGAGGAGCAGACGGGCACAGAACGGAGATGAGAAAAAACACAAGGAAATAAAGCTGCATTGGCAGCTTTACAGAAAACTCAACCAAAGGGCTTTGACTTCTCAAACACGGCAGAAAGCTAACACAATATGATGCCCTGTGAACTTATTAATTCAGCCACTTACTTAGATAACTAGCAAGTTAAACTTAGGGGTCGCCCTAACGCAGAATTCTTAATTATTTTACGCATGAAATAATTACTAAAACGCATAAGAAATATCTTCTTGCGTTTTGAAAACGCAGATCTAAAATGCTTCTTATTGTAATTTCTGCTCAGCATCAAACAAATGTTGTGCTTCAGTTGCACCTCTCCAGTCGGATGAGAATTCACCAACAGGCATTCTATCAAACGACAGCATTCTAACTTTTGTTTTGTTATTTAACCTATATTTAACTAGGCAAGTCAGTTAAGAACACATTCTTATTTACAATGACGGCCTACCTCGGCCAAACCAGTTCAACGCTGGGCCAATTGTGGGCCACCCAATCATGGCCGGGACGCAGTGGTACTGAGACGCAGTGCCTTAGACCGCTGGGCCACTCAGGAGCCCTGATGTGTAGCTACTTTTCTCAAGGAACTTTTATCCGGTAAAATACAAGATTAACTTTAGGCAAAACATTAGGAAATGTAGCTGGTTACATTCTTTCTATGAAAAACATTAGAAATATGATGGCCATGCATAGTTTTTAGCAAAAAAAGACCTTGCTTTTTAATTGTGAGCACATTTACTTGTGTGGCTGCTAACCAAATAGTTGTTGCATTTCTGTTGTCATCTGATGACAATTAAACTATTTTCTGGCAAATGTATGTGTCTGTAACTACAAATATTAAAATGTATTGAATTTTTATTGAATTTTTTATTATACGGTATTGAAAAAACATCTTGTGGCTATTTCCAAATACCCCGTTATACACGGTATACCGCCCAAGTCTAGTCTGAATACTTTCTGAAGGCACTGTATTCATCCAGAGGAAAAGGGAAAGTTGTTCAACTGAATGCATTCAACTGAAATGTGTCTTCCACATTTAACCCAACCTCTGAATCAGAGAGGTCCGGAAGGCTGCCTTAACTAACATCCACGTCTTCGGCGCCCGGGGAACAGTGTGTTAACTGCCTTGCTCAGGGGCAGAAGGACAACGGGTTTGGGCGGTGAATCTCAGTAACCTGGTTCCCCCAATTCAACCCATTTATCACATTGTTGCCTTACAGACAGAACTTTCAATGCATTAATGATTGTATTTTTCACTGGTCTAAACAACCTACTCTACAATTTCTAAGTGAAAGAAATATTGTGTGAATTAGTTATCTATTTTGCTTACATTCAGCAGAATAGTTAACTTTCTTTACTAAAATGTATAAACATGCCAAGCCTAACTTTTGTGTAATTTGTTTAGGCTATGCACAGTGCGGTGTTGATCTGTGCTGTCCAATAGGGTAGATGTTCTAGTCCAGAGAGAGAGAGGGATTGAGGGAGAGAGATACGGGTTCCCGGGAATTGGTTACACTAAACAATGGCAAGCAGGCTCCAGAGCAACCTTGGCAACCTTGATTTTTCCCCCCTCTCTACAAAATCTTGCTTACGTCATGTGCTCTGAAAACGGAGGGGGTTCCTGGACTGGTATTTGAGCCTGTGTGGGGGGGTTAGAGAAAAGGAGACAGCGATGGAGTAGGGAGAGAGAAAGATAAAAGGGGGTGGGTATTGGCAGGGTTGACAGAGTAGAATTTCTTTTTTTTTTTTACCTTGTAATTCCTGATCACAGGTTTACAGAAGGTGTCTGCATGAAATGCTCACAATTATTTAGAGTGGCTATCCTTGGACACTGAAGTTTAGGTTTTTATTGCAATGACTAATAGTGCTTCATAGTTTGCCCTTTTCAGTGGGGTCTGCCCTCAGCAGCCAAACACACAAGACCTCCTCTGTAGCTGCCACTGACGTCAGCCGTCACCTAGCAACAGCCTTTTGGTGTAAAAGTGGCAGCGCTAACACTGTTTTCAATTGAGAGAGAGAGAGAAGAGAGAAGAGAGGAGAGAGAGAGAGAGAGAGAGAGAGAGCAAACTTTCATCAGAACAGTGAACAGTTCAGTTCCCATCTTGAATTTGACAAACAGGATTATTGGTGCTATTCAGTCACAAATAAGCAGTGGTGTAAAGTACTGAAGTAAACATACTTCAAAGTACTACTTAAGCAGTTTTTTGTGGTATGTGTACTTTACTATACATTTTTTGACAACTTTTACTTCACTACATTCCAACAGAAAATAATGTACTTTTTACTCCATACATTTTCCCTGACACCCAAAAGTACTCGTTACATTTTGAATGCTTAGCAGAACAGGAAAATTATTAAATTAATGCACTTATCAAGAGAACACATTGTCATCCCTACTGCCTCTGATCTGACGGACTCGCCAAACCCAAATACATAATTTGTAAATTATGTCTGAGTGTTATAGTGTGCCCCTGGCTATCTGTACATTTTTGAAAGAAGTAAATGGTGGCGTCTGCTTTGCTTAACAGAAGGAATTTGAAATGATTTATACTTTTCCTTTTGATACTTAAGTATATATTATCAATTACATTTACTTTTGATACCTAACTATATTTAGAACCAAATACTTTTAGACTTTTACTCAAGTAATATTTTACTGGGTGACTTACACTTTTACTCGAGTCATTTTCTATTAAGGTATCTATACTTTTATAACAATTGGGTACTTTTTCCACCACTGCAAATCAGCTGTAATTGCCTAAACAGCTAAACAGCAATAAGGCTTGTATAGAGGTGAGATACCCCCTGGATATCCATAAATCAACAAAATGGTGCTGTCTGGTTTGCTGAATATAAGGATTTTTTAAAATTATTTATACTTTTACTTTTGATATTTAAATATATTTGAGCATTTACATTTACTTTTGGTAGTTAAGTATATTTCAAACTAAATACTTTTAGGCTTTTACTCAAGTAGTATTTTACTGGGTGACATTCACTTTTACTTGAGTCATTTTCTAATAAGGTATCTTTATTTTTACTCAAGTATGACAATTGGGTACTTTTTATGGATGTCATAAGGTGAATGCACCAATTTGTAAGTCGCTCTGGATAAGAGCGTCTGCTAAATGACTTAAATGTAAATGTAAATGAAAACACAAACTAAACATCCTCGCAGTCCCATTCCTCCAACATTCTCCCCAACCCCCAGCGAGCCAACTCAACTGAGATCTTTCACGTATGTCACTAGATCTCTGATCTCACCTAACGAGCCCCCTCCCAACCCGTTATCCCTTGCTGTCCCTCCCTCCTATCTAACCCAGCCACTGGGCTAAACAAACAGCTTCTTCTTTTCTTTCTTTTTTTCACAGGATGCATGCAAGGTTCAACAACCTCCTTGTCAACTTAAAAGATACTAGGCCACCTTAAATGTTTGAACTATTGGGAACCTTATTGTGCAAAAATCCTTTCCAGGTGAGCCATGCAGAAAATCCCTGCTCCTCTTGAAACAAATGAGAGGTGCTGAGTATATGGCTAATAAAGTTCCAACAATCTACCCCTGGGTTGAGCAGAGTAGGCTTTCTCTCCCTGTGATCAGTGGAGGTGTAAAAATGGCAGTTGGTTGGTGCCATTAAATACTACTACTCATCACTGACTGACTGCTAGGGAACTTTTTTGTGCCGCTCCATGTGCTTCGACAACACACACACACACACACACACACACACACACACACACACACACACACACACACACACACACACACACACACACACACACACACACACACACACACACACACACACACACACACACACACACACACACACACACACACACACACACACACACACACACACACACACACACACACACACACACAGATCATCAATCAGGGCTCATTAGAAAAGCATTTTATGGGAACTTTCTCTGCCTCGTCATCTCACTTTTATAATAAACACCACTCTTCAGGTCACTTTCAAAATATATACAGTCTGTGAAAAAATGTAACATATGAAATAAGATAATTAAAGTTTATCTTTGAAAACAATTAAAAAAATTACATTACAAAATATAGGTAAAAAGCATAAATTATTTCCTAGTGTTGTTTGGAATACAATTCCTTTCGCTGTTAGCAACAGCCATTGGACTAAGCCCTGGTAGACCTATCTTGAAAACTAAAGAGCTGCAAGCTAATTGCT